>NW_020327105.1:0-14819 GCF_001858045.2 Oreochromis niloticus
CGGGTCTGCCGTGTACAATGGGACTGCTCATGAACCTGTGTGCACAGCGTCTGCAAATCGGCGCTGTACGAAGTAACTTCATCTTTACACAAAACTGTAAGCTGTCATCTGTGAAGCGTGAGCGGTGTTTGTTTTTACCATAGTTCATGGTGGAGAATGGCTGCTCTTCTGAGTTTTCTGTCTGTAGCCGTATGAATGGCAACTACAGTGATTAGCAGCGGCATAGGCACACATAAAAATTTCTCTGAAATTTTCGCTTTCTAGTTATTATTATTATTCTCCAGTTTCCGCCTGAAATTTTGCAGCGAATCTCGCCTCGCAGTTTTGAGACAAGCTTCATATATGTTACCTCATTTTGTGCGGCCGGATCTGGAATGGTGTGCTATGACTTTTGGTGTTTATGAATTTTATAGTTTTTTAAATATTAATATTTTAGTGAAAATTTTCCCGCGCTCCTCTGCCAAACAGTTTTGACATTAGGGTTACATATGTTAGATCATTTTGTGCGGCTGGAGCTGGACTATTATGTATGACTTTTGGTGTTTATAACTTTTATAGTTTTTTAAATATTAATATTTTAGTGCAAATTTAGGCCAATTCATCTTTTGGCGCCAAATAAACAGACTTCATTTGTGGTGTTTGGCTCTCTCTAGTGGTATGCCGGGAGTGGTACAGCCTGTGTACCCTTATTTGGATTACCGTAATGATGACAATTTCAACGGTGCGCACAGCGTCGCTGCTTTCAGGAGCCCATTGGAATTTTAAGGTTGCGCAAATCATTCAAAAGTTACGGTAATGCTTGGTGGAAAACTCAATATCCCACAATTCATAGCACGCCTCTACAGAGTGAACAATGGCGGCCACCACTTCGTTTTATATGTCTTTTATTCGTGTTTCTAGGTCACAAAATAAGCTTTTAAGATATTTTCAGGCGAGAATGTAGGTGTGTAAACTTCAAATATCTGCTTGTTTTATCAAGACATCCCATATTTAGCGACAGTGCTCTGACTACGTCGGTCCTGCCTGACAGCTAGCCGGCTACCTAGCTGGCTACCTAGCTAGCTGCCGCACTTGGCTGCAAATGGATAGCGAGGGGACTCTCTCTGTCGTTTCACCTCCCGGTCTCTCGCAAATGCTCGCATAGAATCGGAGTTACAGCTGGATGTGGAAAAAATAACTGAGTTGTTTGGTGTGGAGCTACAACAGAGGGCAGCTACCCACCGGTGTGTGACAGAAAGGACATGCCGCCAACGAGACATATGAGGCCGGGCAGGCGATTGCTAACGCGGTGGTCAATCATGGATCAGGGAAAGCGAAGGCAGAGCGTGAGGTGAACTGAATTTCAGGTAAGAAGTTATGAACTGCACTCTATTTGGGTCAGATATAAACGAGTTTAGGTGTAGTTTATTTAGCAGCAGTTCTCTTATGTGTTGCTGATAGCCGGCTAGCTAGCTAGCGCCGCTAGCATAGTTAGCTCGCGCCGCTAGCAACCCTTCGTGAAAAAGCACCAGGCTTGCTTATATTGAGCGGGTGAACTCGTGTCAGCACCCGGTCGCTCTCTATTTGGGTCAGATATAAACCGAGTTTAGGTGTAGTTTATTTAGCAGCAGTTCTCTTATGTGTTGCTGATAGCCGGCTAGCTAGCTAGCGCCGCTAGCATAGTTAGCTCGCGCCGCTAGCAACCCTTCGTGAAAAAGCACCCAGCTTGGCTTATATTGAGGCGGGTGAAACTCGTGTCAGCACCCGGTCGCTCTCTATTTGGGTCAGATATAAACCGAGTTTAGGTAATTTATTTTCGTTGACCTTTTACAATCGTAATGCCACGGGAGTTTATATACAGCTGTGTGCGTACTAAGTTACTGACGTTGGACTTTATTTTATTCATTAGGGTTAGTTCATAGAGTTGCCGTGCCGTACAAACGGAATCGTCCCACATTCAGAGAAAACATTATGATTTATTCTGTCGTTACGAAGCCTCCCCTGTCATTCTCTCGCGTGTTGAAACGTCAATCATGAAACTGATCAATGATCTTTATCGCGCTAAACAACAGCAGCACGTTTAAGCTTGATCAGCTGTTGTTAGAATTCTTTTGATTTTAATTTCTAGTATCAGCTGATGTTTGCTGGAGCATGAAGATGAAATCAGGAGATGTCCTTACTGAATCATCAGAGCTGAACTGGTGATGGAGAAACAGGTTTACACTTTAGGTGACATGAATGAGTTGAAGGGAAGTTATGAGTTGTTTCTGAGAGACAAAGACCAAGCTCCTTTTTTGTGTAGCTGACAGCTGGTAACTGTGCAGGGGCGGATCTAGCAAAGCTTTTAGGGGGGGGGGAGCTAGGGCATTAACAGAGAAAGGTGACACAAAGATATACTTTTCTTTCTTACTCTCATATAAAATATTTAGCTTTTATTAAATAGTTATCTGAATCTCACAACCAAAGTTTGTATAATAATACACAGGATTGGCTGTAGACCATTGTTCATAATTCAGAACACTGTGTAAAAATAACAAAAAACAAAAAGTGAATGCATGTGTGAAAAGTGGTCTATAATGTAATGCTTCAAAGTGTGTTCATGCAAACATTGTCGGGTCTGCCGTGGTACAATGGGACTTCTGCTCATGAACCTGTGTGCACAGCGTCTGCAAATCGGCGCTGTACAAAGTAACTTCATCTTTACACAAAACTGTAAGCTGTCATCTGTGAACGCGTGAGCGGTGTTTGTTTTTACCATAGTTCATGGTGGAGAATGGCTGCTCTTCTGAGTTTTGCTCTCTGTAGCCGTATGAATGGCAAACTACAGTGATTAGCAGCGGCATAGGCACACATAAAATTTCTTCTGAAATTTTCGCTTTCTAGTTATTATTATTATTCTCCAGTTTCCGCCTGAAATTTTGCAGCGAATCTCGCCCCGCAGTTTTGAGACAAGCTTCATATATGTTACCTCATTTGTGCGGCCGGATCTGGAATGGTGTGCTATGACTTTTGGTCTTTATGAATTTTATAGTTTTTTAAATATTAATATTTTAGTGAAAATTTTCCCGCGCTCCTCTGGCGAACAGTTTTGACATTAGGGTTACATATGTTAGATCATTTTGTGCGGCTGGAGCTGGACTATTATGTCATGACTTTTGGTGTTCATGACTTTTATAGTTTTTTAAATATTAATATTTTAGTGCAAATTTAGGCCAATTCATCTTTTGGCGCCAAATAAACAGACTTCATTTGTGGTGTCTTGGCTCTCTCTAGTGGTATGCCGGGAGTGGTACAGCCTGTCTACCCTTATTTGGATTACCGTAATGATGACAATTTCAACGGTGCGCACAGCGTCGCTGCTTTCAGGAGCCCTTGGAATTTTTAAGGTTGCGCAAATCATTCAAAAGTTACGGTAATGCTTGGTGGAAAACTCAATATCCCACAATTCATAGCACGCCTCTACAGAGTGAACAATGGCGGCCACCACTTCGTTTTATATGTCTTTTATTCGTGTTTCTAGGTCACAAAATAAGCTTTTAAGATATTTTCAGGCGAGAATGTAGGTGTGTAAACTTCAAATATCTGCTTGTTTTATCAAGACATCCCATATTTAGCGACAGTGCTCTGACTACGTCGGTCCTGCCTGACAGCTAGCCGGCTACCTAGCTAGCTGCCGCACTTGGCTGCAAATGGATAGCGAGGGACTCTCTGTCGTTTCACCTCCCCGGTCTCTCGCAAATGCTCGCATAGAATCGGAGTTACAGCTGGATGTGGAAAAAATAACTGAGTTGTTTGGTGGTGGAGCTACAACAGAGGGCAGCTACCCACCGGTGTGTGACAGAAAGGATATGCCGCCAACGAGACATATGAGGCCGGGCAGGCGATTGCTAACGCGGTGGTCAATCATGGATCAGGGAAAGCGAAGGCAGGAGCGTGAGGTGAACTGAATTTCAGGTAAGAAGTTATGAACTGCACTCTATTTGGGTCAGATATAAACCGAGTTTAGGTGTAGTTTATTTAGCAGCAGTTCTCTTATGTGTTGCTGATAGCCGGCTAGCTAGCTAGCGCCGCTAGCATAGTTAGCTCGCGCCGCTAGCAACCCTTCGTGAAAAAGCACCCAGGCTTGGCTTATATTGAGGCGGGTGAAACTCGTGTCAGCACCCGGTCGCTCTCTATTTGGGTCAGATATAAACCGAGTTTAGGTGTAGTTTATTTAGCAGCAGTTCTCTTATGTGTTGCTGATAGCCGGCTAGCTAGCTAGCGCCGCTAGCATAGTTAGCTCGCGCCGCTAGCAACCCTTCGTGAAAAAGCACCCAGGCTTGGCTTATATTGAGGCGGGTGAAACTCGTGTCAGCACCCGGTCGCTCTCTATTTGGGTCAGATATAAACCGAGTTTAGGTGTAATTTATTTTCGTTGACCTTTTACAATCGTAATGCCACGGGAGTTTATATACAGCTGTGTGTGCACTAAGTTACTGACGTTGGACTTTATTTTATTCATTAGGGTTAGTTCATAGAGTTGCCGTGCCGTACAAACGGAATCGTCCCACATTCAGAGAAAACATTATGATTTATTCTGTCGTTAAGAAGCCTCCCCTGTCATTCTCTCGCGTGTTGAAACGTCAATCATGAAACTGATCAATGATCGGCTGTTCGCTCTTATTTATCGCGCTAAACAACAGCAGCACGTTTAAGCTTGATCAGCTGTTGTTAGAATTCTTTTGATTTTAATTTCTAGTATCAGCTGATGTTTGCTGGAGCATGAAGATGAAATCAGGAGATGTCCTTACTGAATCATCAGAGCTGAACTGGTGATGGAGAAACAGGTTTACACTTTAGGTGACATGAATGAGTTGAAGGGAAGTTATGAGTTGTTTCTGAGAGACAAAGACCAAGCTCCTTTTTTGTGTAGCTGACAGCTGGTAACTGTGCAGGGGCGGATCTAGCAAAGCTTTTAGGGGGGGGGGGGGGGGGAGCTAGGTCATTAACAGAGAAAGGTGGACACAAAGATATACTTTTCTTTCTTACTCTCATATAAAATATTTAGCTTTTATTAAATAGTTATCTGAATCTCACAAGCAAAGTTTGTATAATAATACACAGGATTGGCTGTAGACCATTGTTTATAATTCAGAACACTGTGTAAAAATAACAAAAAACAAAAAGTGAATGCATGTGTGAAAAGTGGTCTATAATGTAATGCTTCAAAGCGTGTTCATGCAAACATTGTCGGGTCTGCCGTGGTACAATGGGACTTCTGCTCATGAACCTGTGTGCACAGCGTCTGCAAATCGGCGCTGTACAAAGTAACTTCATCTTTACACAAAACTGTAAGCTGTCATCTGTGAAGCGTGAGCGGTGTTTGTTTTTACCATAGTTCATGGTGGAGAATGGCTGCTCTTCTGAGTTTTGCTCTCTGTAGCCGTATGAATGGCAAACTACACTGATTAGCAGCGGCATAGGCACACATAAAATTTCTTCTGAAATTTTCGCTTTCTAGTTATTATGTGTGCCTATGCCAAGAGGCACACATATTACTATTCGTCGGATTTATTATTCTTATTGTGTGGATGCCCTAAAAGGGCTTCCACACTATTGAGTTCCTGTTTCTCTTTATTCTTTATTATTCCTCTAGTTGCTTCCGTACACTTTTTGGCACTTAACTACTTTCTCAGTTTTCAGCCGATTTTCTCAGTTCAAACTCTATACTGTTCTGCTCTTTCTGCTAATGATGGCTATGACTTTTGGTGTTTATTACTGTTATACTTTTTAAAATATTACACTTTTTTCCTTTAATTTGTCCCATTGAAATGAATGGGAAACTTCCACAATTCTGCTAAAACTTGCTTGTCTTTGAAACTTAACTACTTTGTCATACTTTCACCTAGAAACTCCATTCAAACTTTAAAATGTTCTCAGATTATTGGGCTATTCCTGTCTGATTCAGCTTTTTCAGATCTTCTACCGTTTTAATCTTATCTCTCTTTAAGTTTTCAGTTGCAAAATTGTGATTTTTCAGAAAATACATGCGTTGCTATGGTTGCTATGCAATTAAGTCAGAGTGAGTGCTGGTCCGTTCTGAATTTTCTCTTCATGTCTAAACAACTTCTTGCTACTCACTCAATTTCCACTCAACTCCCACAAATTATACATCAAAACGTAGGTATTTTTGCTGGCTTTCAGAAAATGTCACTATCATTCTTGTGGGACTTATAGATTTTTTGCAAATCTCCTCACAGTAACACAAAGTCTGAAAACTCTCCATAGAAACTCAATGGAGAGTTTCTTCAAAATCACCGCTGGATTTCTCTAATGAGAAGCATTTTCAAATCGTCATATCTCCTTAACGAAACAAAGTTGAGACATGAGGCTTGTGCCAGTATATCTTCAGACATCCCTGATGCTCACAATTCAAGAATTTTTTCCTCACCTATTACCGTTTGGCCATGAATTACACTTGTTTGAGGGTAGGAAATTTGTCCCTCGCTCAGATTTCTTCAGATTTCAAACTCTGGAAATGAGGCACTTTTTTCTCTCGTCATATCTTTTTGATGGATTTCAACAGAGACCTGAAAATTTCCATGACTGTTCACCAAAGCCTGCTGTTTCTTACGGTGAAAGAATGATTTTGATGCTCCATATAGATTAAGAGTTACAAAACGTTGTTTGAGGGCAAGTCAAGGCAGTTTTGCTTCGCCTCTACTCAGTTACAGTGTATTACAAGTCATATATCTTCAATAATTTATATTTTATCTCTGAATTATGAAGACCTGCAGATTCCCCCATCTCTTCTGAACAAATCGGTGTCAGAATGAGCGTTCTAGCCCCTACGGTTAGGAAATTATGGCCATTTGTTCGAGGGGAATCCTGAATGTGAGAAATACACTGCAGAAAACTCATAGCTGTCTCTGTGTCTGTGTGTGTAAGTGCTGATTACAGCAGGTGCAGCCAATTTAGCTGACCTAGATATACCAAGCCCAGACTCTTAACAGCCCCTGTACACTTTGCTCTATGTGTATGTGTGTGTGTATATCAATATTTCTCCCATGTTAAAGTATTACTCCTCCATAATAGTATTTGTGCTAAATCAAAGTACTTCTACTACATCTTAGTACTTCTGCTCAATCATAGTATTTCTGCTAAATCATAGTATTTTTGCCAAATCATGGTTTTGGGGCCAAACCATAATATTTATTTTATGTTATGACATTACTACTAAGTGGACGAATGTCTGTTATGTTATAGTATATGTGCTGAATATAGTATTTCTGCCAAATCATAGTATTTATGCAAAATTACAGTATTTCTGCTAAAAAGCAGAAATAGTACCTTTTAGAAGAAATTTCTGTCAAAAGATATTATTTATGTTAAAACATGGTATTTCTGCTAAATCGTAGTATTTCTGCCAAATCATAGTATTTGTACTAAGTCATAGTACTTGTGCCAAATCATAGTATTTGTGCCCAATCATAGTATTTCTGCCATATCATCGTATTTGTGGCAAATCATGGTATTTTTTTGCCAAATCATGGTATTTGTGCCAAACCATGTTATTTGTGCCCAATTAAAATTTCTGTTATGTTATAGTATTACTACTAAGTCGTAGAATTTCTGTTATGTTATAGTATATCTGCTGATTATAGTATATGTGCCAAATCATAGTATTTATAACAAATCATAGTATTTGGGCCCAAACATTGTATTTCTGCCAAATTGTAGCATTTGTGCAAAAACATACTGTGTCTGCAAAATCATAGTATATCTGTTATGTTATAGTATTACTACTAAGGCATAGTATTTCTGCCAAATCATAGTATTCCTTCAAAATCATAGTATTACTGCAGTTTCATAGTATTTGAGCAAAATCGTAGTATTCGTGCAAAATCACATTATAACTGCTATGTTATAGTATTACTACTAAGGATATAGTATTTTTACCAAATCATAGTATTCCTTCAAAATCATAGTAATACTTCAATTTCATAGTATTTGAGCGAAATCGTAGTATTTGTGCAAAAACATACTATGTCTGCAAAATCACAGTATATCTGTTATGTTATAGTATTAGTACTAATGCATAGTATTTCTACCAAATCATGGTATTCCTTCAAAATAATAATATTACTGCAATTTCATAGTATTTGAGCGAAATCGTAGTATTTGTACTAAATCATGGTACTTGTGCCAAATCACAGTATTTTTTGCAAATCATAGTATTCGAACCAAAACATAGTATTTGTACGAAGTCATAGTATTTTTTTCTAAATCATAGTATTTCAATCAAATCTCAGTAGCTGTGCTGAAACGCAGTATTATTGCCAAATCATAGTATTTGTACTGAAACATAGTACTTGTGCCAAATCATAGTATTTGTACTAAATCATAGTACTTGTGCCAAATCATAGTATTTCTGCCATATTGTGCTAGTTGTGCAAAAACATAGACTGTCTTCAAAATCATAGTATATCTATTATGTTATAGTATTACTACTAAGTCGTAAACTCTCTATTTTGTTATAGTATATCTGCTGAATAGAGTATATGTGCCAAATCATAGTATTTATAGCAAATCATAGTATTTGTGCTTAAACATAGTATTTGTGCCACATTATAGTATTTGTGTAAAACCAGAATGTCTGCAAAATCATCATATATCTGTTATGTTACAGTATTACTACTAAGGTATAGTATTTCTGGTAAATCATAGTATTTCAACTAAATAATAGTATTTCTGCCAAATCATAGTATTTGTTTCAAATCATAGCATCTGATCCAAATCATAGTATTTGTGCAAAAACGTTGTATTTGTACAAAGTCATAATATCTTTTCTAAATCATAGTATTTCAATCAAATCTCAGTAGTTGTGCTAAAACGTAGTATTATTGCAAAATCATAGTATTTGGGCCCAAACATAGTATTTCTGCCAAATTGTAGTATTTGTGCAAAAACATAGAATTTCTACAAAATCATAGTATATCTGTTATGTTATAGTATTACTACTAAGGCATAGTATTTCTGCCAAATCATAGTATTCCTTCAAAATCATAGTATTACTGCAGTTTCATAGTATTTGAGCAAAATCGTAGTATTCGTGCAAAATCACATTATAACTGCTATGTTATAGTATTACTACTAAGGATATAGTATTTTTACCAAATCATAGTATTCCTTCAAAATCATAGTAATACTTCAATTTCATAGTATTTGAGCGAAATCGTAGTATTTGTGCAAAAACATACTATGTCTGCAAAATCACAGTATATCTGTTATGTTATAGTATTAGTACTAATGCATAGTATTTCTACCAAATCATGGTATTCCTTCAAAATAATAATATTACTGCAATTTCATAGTATTTGAGCGAAATCGTAGTATTTGTACTAAATCATGGTACTTGTGCCAAATCACAGTATTTTTTGCAAATCATAGTATTCGAACCAAAACATAGTATTTGTACGAAGTCATAGTATTTTTTTCTAAATCATAGTATTTCAATCAAATCTCAGTAGCTGTGCTGAAACGCAGTATTATTGCCAAATCATAGTATTTGTACTGAAACATAGTACTTGTGCCAAATCATAGTATTTGTACTAAATCATAGTACTTGTGCCAAATCATAGTATTTCTGCCATATTGTGCTAGTTGTGCAAAAACATAGACTGTCTTCAAAATCATAGTATATCTATTATGTTATAGTATTACTACTAAGTCGTAAACTCTCTATTTTGTTATAGTATATCTGCTGAATAGAGTATATGTGCCAAATCATAGTATTTATAGCAAATCATAGTATTTGTGCTTAAACATAGTATTTGTGCCACATTATAGTATTTGTGTAAAACCAGAATGTCTGCAAAATCATCATATATCTGTTATGTTACAGTATTACTACTAAGGTATAGTATTTCTGGTAAATCATAGTATTTCAACTAAATAATAGTATTTCTGCCAAATCATAGTATTTGTTTCAAATCATAGCATCTGATCCAAATCATAGTATTTGTGCAAAAACGTTGTATTTGTACAAAGTCATAATATCTTTTCTAAATCATAGTATTTCAATCAAATCTCAGTAGTTGTGCTAAAACGTAGTATTATTGCAAAATCATAGTATTTGGGCCCAAACATAGTATTTCTGCCAAATTGTAGTATTTGTGCAAAAACATAGAATTTCTACAAAATCATAGTATATCTGTTATGTTATAGTATTACTACTAAGGCATAGTATTCCTACCAAATCATAGTATTCCAAATCATAGTATTACTGCAATTCCATAGTATTTGAGTGAAATTACAGTGTTTCTGCAAAAACATTGTATTTCTGCTAAATCATAGTATTTCTGTTATCTTAAAGTACTTGCACTCAATTATAGTATTTGTACCAAAGTTTAGTATTTCTGCCAAATCACATTATCTCTGCTAAATCATAGTGTCTGCCAAATCATAATATTTGTGCCTAAGCACAGCATTTGTACCAAAACATAGTATTGCTGCTATATCATAGTCTTTGAGCCAAATCATAGTATATGTCCTAAAACATAGTATTTCTGCCAAATCATAGTATTTGTCCTAAAGCATAGTATTTCAACAAAATCACAGTATTTCTGCTATGTTATAGTATTTGTGCTTGTAGAAAAACCTGTGTTAGTGTGAGCTACATTACCCAGCAGCCTCTGAGCAGTGAGGGGATTCATGGGACTTCTGAGCTAGATGGTCTTCCTTCGTTCCTGGGCTAACGATTACAGACATTCTGTGTAAAACCAGAATGTCTGCAAAATCATCATATATCTGTGATGTTATAGTATTACTACTAATGCATAGTATTTCTGCAAAATCATAGTATTTTTGCAGAAACCTTGTACTTCTGGTAAATAATAGTATTTGTGCCAAATCATAGTATTTGTGCCAAAATATTGTATTTGTACAAAGTCATAATATTTCTTCTAAATCATAGTATTTCAATCAAATCTCAGGAGTTGTGCTAAAACGCAGTATTATTGCCAAATCATAGTATTTGTACTCAAACATATCAGTTCAACTTATTTAACTCTTCTCAACAGCCCAACACCTCTTCTTCACCCCGTTTCAGCAGAATTGTGAGTGTTTTCACCCCTTTTCAGCACAAATCCCAGCTTTTTCAGGTGTTTTCAACAGAAATCTCTTTTTTAGCAGACATTCTGCTGATTCACCTGTTTTCAGTGCAACGTTCTACTTCTTTACCTCTTTTCAGTAGAAATTCTGCTGATTCACCTATTTTAAGCAGAATTTTCAGCCTTTCACCTCTTATCAATACAAATCTCAGTATCTTCTGCTCATTTCAGAGGAAACCATTTCACCTCTTTTCAGTAGAAATTTGAACTTCTGTACCCCTTTGAAGCAGAATCTTTGCCTTTTCACCTCTTTTCAGCAAAAGTTTCTGTTTTTTCACTTCTTTTCAGCATAATTTTTCAGTTTCTATACCGCCATACAATTTTTGCAGCTTTTCATCTTTTTCAGTCATTTTCAGCAGGCAACTTCAGCGTTAAGGCATCCACACAGCATTTTCGCAGGAAATGCAAATTTTTCTAGTTATGTGTGCCTATGCCAAGAGGCACACATATTACTATTCCTCGGATTTATTATTCTTATTATTATTATTATGTGTGCCTATGCCAAGAGGCACACATATTACTATTCGTCGGATTTATTATTATTATTATTATTATTATTATTATTATTATTCTCCAGTTTCCGCCTGAAATTTTGCAGCGAATCTCGCCCCGCAGTTTTGAGACAAGCTTCATATATGTTACCTCATTTTGTGCGGCCGGATCTGGAATGGTGTGCTATGACTTTTGGTCTTTATGAATTTTATAGTTTTTTAAATATTAATATTTTAGTGAAAATTTTCCCGCGCTCCTCTGCCGAACAGTTTTGACATTAGGGTTACATATGTTAGATCATTTTGTGCGGCTGGAGCTGGACTATTATGTCATGACTTTTGGTGTTCATGACTTTTATAGTTTTTTAAATATTAATATTTTAGTGCAAATTTAGGCCAATTCATCTTTTGGCGCCAAATAAACAGACTTCATTTGTGGTGTGTTGGCTCTCTCTAGTGGTATGCCGGGAGTGGTACAGCCTGTCTACCCTTATTTGGATTACCGTAATGATGACAATTTCAACGGTGCGCACAGCGTCGCTGCTTTCAGGAGCCATTGGAATTTTTAAGGTTGCGCAAATCATTCAAAAGTTACGGTAATGCTTGGTGGAAAACTCAATATCCCACAATTCATAGCACGCCTCTACAGAGTGAACAATGGCGGCCACCACTTCGTTTTATATGTCTTTTATTCGTGTTTCTAGGTCACAAAATAAGCTTTTAAGATATTTTCAGGCGAGAATGTAGGTGTGTAAACTTCAAATATCTGCTTGTTTTATCAAGACATCCCATATTTAGCGACAGTGCTCTGACTACGTCGGTCCTGCCTGACAGCTAGCGGGCTACCTAGCTAGCTGCCGCACTTGGCTGCAAATGGATAGCGAGGGGACTCTCTGTCGTTTCACCTCCCCGGTCTCTCGCAAATGCTCGCATAGAATCAGAGTTACAGCTGGATGTGGAAAAAATAACTGAGTTGTTTGGTGGTGGAGCTACAACAGAGGGCAGCTACCCACCGGTGTGTGACAGAAAGGATATGCCGCCAACGAGACATATGAGGCCGGGCAGGCGATTGCTAACGCGGTGGTCAATCATGGATCAGGGAAAGCGAAGGCAGGAGCGTGAGGTGAACTGAATTTCAGGTAAGAAGTTATGAACTGCACTCTATTTGGGTCAGATATAAACCGAGTTTAGGTGTAGTTTATTTAGCAGCAGTTCTCTTATGTGTTGCTGATAGCCGGCTAGCTAGCTAGCGCCGCTAGCATAGTTAGCTCGCGCCGCTAGCAACCCTTGTGAAAAAGCACCCAGGCTTGGCTTATATTGAGGCGGGTGAAACTCGTGTCAGCACCCGGTCGCTCTCTATTTGGGTCAGATATAAACCGAGTTTAGGTGTAGTTTCTTTAGCAGCAGTTTTCTTATGTGTTGCTGATAGCCGGCTAGCTAGCTAGCGCCGCTAGCATAGTTAGCTCGCGCCGCTAGCAACCCTTCGTGAAAAAGCACCCAGGCTTGGCTTATATTGAGGCGGGTGAAACTCGTGTCAGCACCCGGTCGCTCTCTATTTGGGTCAGATATAAACCGAGTTTAGGTGTAATTTATTTTCGTTGACCTTTTACAATCGTAATGCCACGGGAGTTTATATATAGCTGTGTGCGCACTAAGTTACTGACGTTGGACTTTATTTTATTCATTAGGGTTAGTTCATAGAGTTGCCGTGCCGTACAAACGGAATCGTCCCACATTCAGAGAAAACATTATGATTTATTCTGTCGTTACGAAGCCTCCCCTGTCATTCTCTCGCGTGTTGAAACGTCAACCATGAAACTGATCAATGATCGGCTGTTCGCTCTTATTTATCGCGCTAAACAACAGCAGCACGTTTAAGCTTGATCAGCTGTTGTTAGAATTCTTTTGATTTTAATTTCTAGTATCAGCTGATGTTTGCTGGAGCATGAAGATGAAATCAGGAGATGTCCTTACTGAATCATCAGAGCTGAACTGGTGATGGAGAAACAGGTTTACACTTTAGGTGACATGAATGAGTTGAAGGAAGTTATGAGTTGTTTCTGAGAGACAAGACCAAGCTCCTTTTTTGTGTAGCTGACAGCTGGTAACTGTGCAGGGCGGATCTAGCAAAGCTTTTAGGGGGGGGGGGAGCTAGGGCATTAACAGAGAAAGGTGGACACAAAGATATACTTTTCTTTCTTACTCTCATATAAAATATTTAGCTTTTATTAAATAGTTATCTGAATCTCACAACCAAAGTTTGTATAATAATACACAGGATTGGCTGTAGACCATTGTTCATAATTCAGAACACTGTGTAAAAATAACAAAAAACAAAAAGTGAATGCATGTGTGAAAAGTGGTCTATAATGTAATGCTTCAAAGTGTGTTCATGCAAACATTGTCGGGTCTGCCGTGGTACAATGGGACTTCTGCTCATGAACCTGTGTGCACAGCGTCTGCAAATCGGCGCTGTACAAAGTAACTTCATCTTTACACAAAACTGTAAGCTGTCATCTGTGAAGCGTGAGCGGTGTTTGTTTTACCATAGTTCATGGTGGAGAATGGCTGCTCTTCTGAGTTTTGCTCTCTGTAGCCGTATGAATGGCAAACTACAGTGATTAGCAGCGGCATAGGCACACATAAAATTTCTTCTGAAATTTTCGCTTTCTAGTTATTATTTCCTTTTTCCGCCTGAAATTTTGCAGTGTATCTCTACCCGCAGTTTTGAGACAAGCTTCATATATGTTACCTCATTTTGTGCGGCTGGATCTGGAATGGTGTGCTATGACTTTTGGTGTTTATGAATATTATAGTTTTTTAAATATTAATATTTTAGTGAAATTTCCCGCGCTCCTCTGCCAAACAGTTTTGACATTAGGGTTACATATGTTAGATCATTTTGTGCGGCTGGAGCTGGACTATTATGTCATGACTTTTGGTGTTTATGACTTTTATAGTTTTTTAATATTACTATTTTAGTGCAATTTAGGCCAATCATCTTTTGGCGCCAAATAACAGACTTCATTTGTGGTATGTTGGCGCCATCTTTTGGTCCCATTGAAACAAATTTCAAACTTCATTTGTGGTGTTTGGCTCTCTCTAGTGGTATGCCGGGAGTGGTACAGCCTGTCTACCCTTATTTGGATACCGTAATGATGACAAATCAATGGCGCGCACAGCCTCGCTGCTTTCAGGA
>NW_020327107.1:0-27179 GCF_001858045.2 Oreochromis niloticus
TTGAAAGAGTAGTTGTCAAACAGCTAACAGACATCTGCAGAGGAAGGCTTATTTGAAGAGTTCAGTCAGGTTCAGAGCTCAGCACAGCACAGAAACAGCTTTAGTGAAGTTACAAATGATCGTCTTATGGCCTCTGACAGTGGACTCATCTCTGTGCTTGTCCTGCTAGACTTAGTGCTGCGTTTGATACTGTTGATCATAATACCTATTAGAGCGATTAGACATGCCTGTTATTACAGGTACTGTGCTGCAGTGGTTGTATTATCTATCTAATAGACTCCAATTTGTTCAAGTAAATGGAGAGTCCTCTTCACCACAAGGTCAATTTTCGTGTTCCACAGGGTTCAGTGCTAGGACAATTCTATTTACATTATACATGCTTCCCCTAGGCAGCATCATTAGAAGAACATAGCATAAATTTTCACTGCTATGCAGATGACACGCAGCTCTATCTATCCATGAAGCCAGGTAACACACACCAATTAGTTAAACTGCAGGAATGTCTTAAAGACATAAAGACCTGGATGGCCGCTAACTTTCTCCTTCTTAATTCAGATAAAACTGAGGTTATGTACTTGGCCCTGAAATCTTAGAAATATGGTATTAAGCAGATTCTTACTCTGGATGGCATTACTTGGCTCCAGTAATGCGTGAGGAACTGTGGAGTCATTTTTGATCAGACATGTCCTTCAACGCACATATTAACAAATATGTAAGACTGATTTCTTCCATTTGCGCAACATCTCTAAATTAGAATATCCTGGTCTCAGAGTGATGCTGAAAACTAGTTCATGCATTTATTACTTCCAGGCTGGACTACTGTAATTCTTTATTTCAGGATGTCCTAAAAACTCGCTGAAAAGCCTTCAGCCTGATCCAAAATGCTGCAGCAAGGGTACTGACAGGGACTAGAAAGAGAGAGCATTTCTCCTGTTTTGGCTTCCCTTCGTTGGCTTCCTGTTAATCCAGAATTGAATTCAAATCCTGCTCCTCACATACAAGGTCTTAATAATCAGGCCCATCTTATCTTATGACCTTGTAGGCCATATCACCCTATTAGAGCACTTCGCTCTCGCTCTGCAGCCTACTTGCTGTCCCTAGAGTATTAAAAGTAGAATGGGAGGGGAGCCTTCAGTTTTCAGGCCCTCTTCTGTGGAACCAGCTTCCAGTTTGGATTCGGAAGACAGACACTATCTCTACTTTCAAGATTAGGCTTAAAACTTTCCTTTTGCTAAAGCATATAGTTAGGGCTGGACAGGTGACCCTGAATCTTCCCTTAGTTATGCTGCAATAGGTGTAGTCTGCTGGGGGATTCACTCAATATGTATTAATAGACCTCTCTACACTGAATCATATTTGTTATTAATCTCTTGCTCTCTTACACAGCATGTCTTTTGTCATGTCTTCCTTCTCTCTCCAACCTCTTCACAGCAGATGGCTGCCCTTCGCTGAAGCTGGTTCTCACTGAGGTTTCTTCCCGTTAAAAAGGAGCTTTTCCTTCCACTGTCGCCAAACTGCTTGCTGAAGTCAACTGTTGTTGTGATTTGATGCTGCATAAATAAAACTGAATTCAAATTAAATTGGGTATTATTCACAGAGAGATGGGGAATGGCTGCAATAATTACTGTGCAATAGACTGTGCAAAAATCTGTCAGGGTTCCTGGGTCGGTGACCCAGCGTTTTCAGTTTTGCCACGTTTAGGTTATGTTTAGGTTATGTTGCCACATCAATGTTCTCACTTCCTGCTTTTCCTGTGTCAGCCCGTCTCTTGTGTTATTAGCCAGATTATGTTCAGCTGTGTACTCACCGATCTCTCTTATCATCCTCATCAGTCTGTGTATTTAAGTCCTCTGTTTCCACTCGTTCACTGTTGTGTCATTGATGTTATGTTGTCGTTTCCGCCTGTGTTCAGTTCAGCCAGCCATTCAGTCTTTCAGCCAGTCAGTCCTTTCGTTCCTGCCCTGTTCATCCACGCTTCATAATAAACATCTTCAGTTCTTCACTATCCACGAGTCCTGCGTTTGGGTCACTTCCTCGCCTCCACACGACACAACCCCTGACAGAATGACACGACCCGCTTTTGACCCAGCGGACTCGGACCTTTTTGAGCGGCAGGAGGCAGCGCTCTCCGTTTGGGCGGAGGAGCTCAAGGAGAACAGCGGCTCTTCGCACAGCGGGAGCACGTCTTCGAGGGAACTCGCCTGGCTCTGGGCGGGCCTCGGAGATGCCGTGTTCTCCCACCTGCTGCCCCACCTGCACCGCAGCATCTGCCGCGGAGAGTGGGTGTTTCGTGCCGCGCTTCGGTGGCTCCATCCCTCGCGGGTCCGCTCGCTCACACGCCATCTGCCTCATTCACCGGACCTTCAACCTCGCCACGGCACAGCGGCTTGGCCTCCACCTCGGCTCAACAGAGGCTACCGTGCCAAAGGCTTCGCTGTTTACCCCGGCCGCTTCCTCTTCACGGAGAAAGCGGCGGACACGGCGCCCTAAAATGGACTGTTTTCAGCAACTCCCGCTGGATGATGTGGACTGGGAAGAACTTTTCTGCTCTGCTCCCTCTGAGCTGGGATTCATTAAGGACAATACCCGCACTTCAACACCCCCGAAAACCGTTCAACTAAAGACTGTAAATGGTGATGGCAGAAAGGCCAGCGCCATCTCTGATAAATCTGTTACAGTCCTGTGTATGCAAAACCTAGGCCTGCTCACTCTAGGACTTTTTTATCTGAGCCTGCTCCTTCGTCCACCTGTCAGCCTGTTCTAGTTTCATCAGCTCAGGCCACTGTCGGAAATACTCAGTCACCTAAACCTGTCAGTATCGCTCACCCACTCGTTATTTCTACTCCTATCAGTCAGCCTACACCCCACCTGTGCCAGCTCCAGGACAAGGGCAGCTGTGACCCAGTATACCTCCACACCCGCTCCTGTTTCTCCGGTGGGGGTGACTGGTGTCCAGCCACCTCCCGTGCCTGTCCCAGTGCCTAGGCTGAGGGCAGCCAGAACCCAGCCTGACCTCCCTAGAGGCGCGGAAGAGCTAGCCTCTCCACCTGTCAGTTCACCTCTTCATCCACCGCCTGATCCAGCTTTTCACGCCCTTGCACTGTCCATGGTTAGGCTAGCTGAGGTGTCCCCTGCTCAGGCACCAGCTTTACTAGCCAGGCTGCAGCCTTATCACCTTCAGTAATTCAGTCATTAGCACAGCCATTAGCCTCTCCAGCCCAGCCAGTTCGCTCGCCTGCTGCTCAGCCTCCACTACAGTCAGTTAATTCACCTGCTGTTCAGCCTCCACTCCAGTCAGTTAATTCACCTGCTGTTCAGCCTCCAGCTCAGTCTCCTCCTGTCCTCCAGTCTCCTGTAGGCCAGTCGCCTGCTCTCCAGCCTCCAGCTCAGTCTCCTCCTGTCCTCCAGTCTCCTGTAGGCCAGTCGCCTGCTCTCCAGCCTGTTCTAGTCCAGTCAGTCCAGCCTGCTCCAGTCCAGTCAGTCCAGCCTGCTCCAGTCCAGTCAGTCCAGTTGCCCCTGTCCTCCAGTCTCCCGTCCTCTCACCGTCTGTAGTCCAGTCACTCATCCACCGTCTTATTCAGTTCCCTGACCTGCAGCCACAGCATCCAGAGCCAGCTGTGAGCTCTCCCGTCTCCGCTGAAGGGTCCGAGGGGCCCGTTCAGCCTTCTGTTCCCGCTGGGGATTCTGGAGAACCGCGCCAGCCTTTGTTTGCCTCCGCTGGAGGGTCCAAGGGGCCCGTCCAGCCTTCTGCCTCCGCTGGAGGGTCCGAGGGGCCCGTCCAGCAACAGCAACCTGCCTCAGCTGGAGGGTCCGAGGGGCCGCGCCAGCCTTTGTTTGCCTCCGCTGTAGGGTCCGAGGGGCCCGTCCAGAAACAGCAACCTGCCTCAGCTGGAGGGTCTGAGGGGCCCGTCCAGCCTTCTGTTCCCGCTGGGGGTTCTGGAGAACCGCACCAGCCTTTGTTCATCTCCGCTGGGGGGTCCGAGGGGGCCGTCCAGCCTTCTGTTCCCGCTGGGGGTTCTGGAGAACCGCACCAGCCTTCTGCCTCCGCTGGAGGGTCCGAGGGGCCGTCCAGCCTTCTGTTCCCGCTGGGGGTTCTGGAGAACCGCACCAGCCTTTGTTCATCTCCGCTGGGGGGTCCGAGGGGCCCGTCCAGCCTTCTGTTCCCGCTGGGGGTTCTGGAGAACCGCACCAGCCTTTGTTCATCTCCGCTGGGGGTCCGAGGGGCCCGTCCAGCCTTCTGTTCCCGCTGGGGGTTCTGGAGAACCGCACCAGCCTTCTGCCTCCGCTGGAGGGTCCGAGGGGCCCATCCAGCCACAGCAACCTGCCTCCGCTGGGGGGTCCGAGGGGCCCGTCCAGCCACAGCAACCTGCCTCCGCTGGGGGGTCCAAGTGGCCCGTCCAGCCTTCATCTGCCTCCGCTAGAGGGTCCGAGGGGCCCTTCTGGCCATCTGCGGCTCCCACGCCGTCGCCTGCAGCACCATCCTTGTCTGGTCCAGCCTCCGAGTCTTCAGCTTCGCCTGGTCCAGCTTCAGACTCTTCATCCTCGCCTGTAGCAGCCTTTGCTTCTGCCTCTGCGTCGCCTGGTCCTGCCTTCCCCCGTCTTGCTTCGTCTGCGCCTGAGATCTCCATGCCGTCTGGTTCTGCCTCACTTTGCCCTGTCCGGCCTGCTCGTCCTCACCCTGTCCGGCCTGCTCGTCCTCGCCCTGTCCGTCCTGCTCGTCCTCGCCCTGTCCGGCCTCCGGACTTGCTGCATCGCCGCCGCTGGCCCTGTCTGTTTCCAGCCAGGGGCCTCCGCGCCCGCTGGCCCTGTCTGTCTCCAGCCAGGGGCCTCTGCGCCCGCTGGCCTGCCTGTCTCCAGCCAGGGGCCTCCGCGCCCGCTGGCCCTGCGGCTGTTGCTCCGTCACCACCGGCTCCCATGCCGTTGCCTGGTCCAGCCTCAGCTTCAGCTTCTGCTTCGCACGGTCCAGCTTCTGCCTCTGCGTTAGCCTCGCCTGGTCCTGCGGCTGACACGCCGTCGCCCAAGCCACGTTCTGGACGTCGTCATCACTGCCATCTTCCTCGCGGCCGCCCACCGGACCTTCTCAGTGGCCGCCGCCGTCTTCCTCGCGGCCGCCCACCGGATCACCTCCAACGTCACAGCCGGCCACCAGCCATGTGGCCGTCCGCCCGAACTGTCTCATCTCGGCCACCACCCACGTGGCCATCCGCCTGATCTATCTCTGCTTGGACTTCGTCCTCCATCCTGGGCCCCATCCGCCCGCCCTGTTCTGGTCTTTTTCTCTTTCGGCCGTCAGGTGCTGGACTTTGAAGGGGGGGGGGGGGTACTGTCAGGGTTCCTGGGTCGGTGACCCAGCGTTTTCAGTTTTGCCACGTTTAGGTTATGTTTAGGTTATGTTGCCACATCAATGTTCTCACTTCCTGCTTTTCCTGTGTCAGCCCATCTCTTGTGTTATTAGCCAGATTATGTTCAGCTGTGTATTCACCGGTCTCTCATTATCATCCTCATCAGTCTGTGTATTTAAGTCCTCTGTTTCCACTCGTTCACTGTCGTGTCATTGATGTTATGTTGTCGTTTCCGCCTGTGTTCAGTTCAGCCAGCCATTCAGTCTTTCAGCCAGTCAGTCCTTTCGTTCCTGCCCTGTTCATCCACGCTTCATAATAAACCATCTTCAATTCTTCACTATCCATGAGTCCTGCGTTTGGGTCACTTCCTCGCCTCCACACGACACAACCCCTGACAAAATTACTCTGCATTAGACATACAATAGTTTGAATGTCCAGAAAGTAGACTTTGGCTTCCTACATCTCTTCAATGAGTATATTTCACTGGTATTCCTATTCAGCCCTATTATATATTCTGTATTTATATATGTCTATATGTGTATATGTGTACATATGCTTATAGTCTCTGATTATATACTCTCTCATTCTCCTTCCTTTGGTATTCCAACTCTGTAACATGCAACTTCTGTCGGTTTTGAGCTACTGGAAACTGAATTTCCCGGTGGAACCCACCTAAGGGATTAATAAAGTTTTATCTAATCTAATTTAATCTAATCTAATCTAATCTAATATAATATAATATTATATAATATAATCAATCACAGCACTGTAAATTGTGATGTACCCTTAGGGCCCCTCCTCAATTCAGAGATGATCTTTTCCTTTTCACATACAGTGGCTTGCAAAAGTATTCGGCCCCCTTGAACTTTTCCACATTTTGTCACATTACACCCACGGACATGAATCAATTTTATTGGAATTCCACGTGAAAGACCAATACAAAGTGGTGTACATGTGAGAAGTGGAACGAAAATCATACATGATTCCAAACATTTTTACAAATAAATAACTGCAAAGTGGGTGTGCATAATTATTCAGCCCCTGAGTCAATACTTTGTAGAACCACCTTTTGCTGCAATTACAGCTGCCAGTCTTTTCGGGTATGTCTCTACCAGCTTTGCGCATCTAGAGACTGAAATTCTTCATTTCTCCATTCTTCTTTGCAAAACAGCTCCAGCTCAGTCAGATTAGATGGACAGCGTTTGTGAACAGGAGTTTTCAGATTTTGCCACAGATTCTCCATTGGATTTAGATGTGGACTTTGACTGGGCCATTCGAACACATGGATATGTTTTGTTTTAAACCATTCCATTGTTGCCCTGGCTTTATGTTTAGGGTCGTTGTCCTGCTATAAGGTGAACCTCCGGTTTGCTTCGAAGATTGCCCTGTATTTGGCTCAATCCATCTTCCCATCAAATCTGACCAGCTTCCCTGTCCCTGCTGAAGAGAAGCACCCCCAGAGCATGATGGTGCCACTACCATATTTGACAGTGGGGATGGTGTGTTCAGAGTGATGTGCAGTGTTAGTTTTCCGCCACACATAGCGTTTAGCATTTTGGCCAAAAGTTCCATTTTGGTCTCATCTGACCAGAGCACCTTCTTCCACATGTTTGCTGTGTCCCCCACATGGGTTGTGGCAAACTGCAAACAGGACTTCTTATGGTTTTCTGTTAACAATGGCTTTCTTCTTGCCACTCTTCCATAAAGGCCAACTTTGTGCAGTGCACGACTAATAGTTGTCCTATGGACAGATTCCCCCACCTGAGCTGTAGATTTCTGCAGCTCGTCCAGAGTCACCATGGGCCTCTTGACTGCATTTCTGATCAGCACTGTCCTTGTTCGGCCTGTGAGTCTAGGTGGACGGCCTTGTCTTGGTAGGTTTACAGTTGTGCCATGCTCCTTCCATTTCTGAATGATTGCTTGAACAGTGCTCCATGGGATGTTCAAGGCTTGGGAAATCTTTTTGTAGCCTAAGCCTGCTTTAAATTTCTCAATAACTTTATCCCTGACCTGTCTGGTGTGTTCTTTGGACTTCATGGTGTTGTTGCTCCAATATTCTCTTAGACAACCTCTGAGGCCGTCACAGAGCAGCTGTATTTGTACTGACATTAGATTACACACAGGTGCACTCTATTTAGTCATTAGCACTCATCAGGCAATGTCTATGGGCAACTGACTGCACTCAGACCAAAGGGGGCTGAATAATTATGCACACCCCACTTTGCAGTTATTTATTTGTAAAAATGTTTGGAATCATGTATGATTTTCATTCCACTTCTCACGTGTACTCCACTTTGTATTGGCCTTTCACGTGGAATTCCAATAAAATTGATTCATGTTTGTGGCTGTAAATTGACAAATGTGGAAAAGTTCAAGGGGGCCGAATACTTTTGCAAGCCACTCTAAATGACTTCCTTGACTCCCCGCTGAAACCAGCACTCCTTCCATGGCCGCTGTATCTGTGGGGATAGGGTTCACTCCCTGATGACACCCAGTTTTTGCTCCAGTGGATGATGAGTCAAACCTTAGTTAAAATTGATCTGTATGTGCTGGTTTACGTTATACATCAGCTTTAAAATGTCTCCTATTGCTGATGGAAATCTCACAGTCTAAGAAGGCTAATGTCAGAGATATATTCCTGAAACTGCTGGATAAACAGACACTCACTCAAGAACGAGATCGCACAGAGCTCTTTGTTGCACTTGCCACAAGGGAAGTAGCTGCCTCTGACCTACTTCAAATAGCTTCCCTCTGCAGGCTGCTTTTATTGGTTACACTCATAAATATGCATTTACAAATACATGTGGCATGCCTAATTCAATTCAATTAAATTAAATTCAATTTTATTTATATAGCGCCAAATCACAACAACAGTCGCCTCAAGGCGCTTTATATTGTACAGTAGATAGTACAATAATAAATACAGAGAAAAACCAAACAATTATATGACCCCCTATGAGCAAGCACTTTGGCGACAGTGGAAAGGAAAAACTCCCTTTTAACAGGAAGAAACCTCCGGCAGAACCAGGCTCAGGGAGGGGCGGCCATCTGCTGCGACCAGTTGGGGTGAAAGAAGGAAAACAGGATGAAAGACATGCTGTAGAAGAGAGACAGAGATTAATAACAGATACGATTCAATGCAGAGAGGTCTATTAACACATAGTGAGTGAGAAAGGTGACTGGAAAGTAAAAACTCAATGCATCATGGGAATCCCCGGCAGCCTACGTCTATTGCAGCATAAATAAGGGAGGATTCAGGGTCACCTGGTCGGTGACTGGTAGATAAGCAGGCATATCTAAACAACATCAGTGTCTGCATTCTCTGTGTGTGTGTGTGTGTGTGTGTGTGTGTGTGTGTGTGTGTCTGTGTGTGTGTCTGTGTGTGTGTTCCTTTCAGGAATCATATGACACACCTGGGGGGATCTGGAGAGCCCCTGGGGTCTCACTAACAATCATGATCTAAAACCATTTTTCTGTAAAAAAGGATCTAATGATGTCAATGTGGTTGTTTCCTAAAAAGTTGTGGGTTTATGATTGTCATCACTGTGGGACTCAGTAGTTAGTGAAGTAAGAGTAATTTTCTGACCTTTTGGGTTGTTAATGGAAAAATGGGTCACTAAGACTCATATCTGGATATTGGGTGAGGAAAGCTGGGCTAAAGCTGGGCTATGCAGACACATATCTTGATATTGGGTGAGCAAAGCTGGGCTATACAGACTTCCTGGGATGTTGGTCCCAATACACACTCATTGATGTCAAAGACTGCCAAAGGAGAGCTGGGCTTTGCATCCCATAACTCAGTATAACCATTATAAAAAGCTCAATATATCCATAGTTCTCACTCAGCTCAAACAGCTGCAAAACCTATTTCCCCAGCATGGAAATGCTGAATTCTATAAGGCCAAGCCTGAAATATGTGTGTCCGAGTCTCCTATCAAAAGTTACAGCTGTCTTTATGGACTTGGTGAAAATCGCCTTATTTCGGCGAGACAGTGCGTTTCTCGCCTGAAACACATTATGGGTTTTCATTTTGTGAATAACTTGAAAATCTTAGCTCAAACAGCTGCAAAACCTATTAACCAGCATGGAAATGCTGAATTCTATAAGGCCAAGCCTGAAATATGTGTGTCCGAGTCTCCTATCAAAAGTTACAGCTGTCTTTATGGACTTGGTGAAAATCGCCTTATTTCGGCGAGACAGTGCATTTCTCGCCTGAAACACATTATGGGTTTTCATTTTGTGAATAACTTGAAAATCTTAGCTCAAACAGCTGCAAAACCTATTTCCCCAGCATGGAAATGCTGAATTCTATAAGGCCAAGCCTGAAATATGTGCGTCCGAGTCGCCTATCAAAAGTTACAGCTGTCTTTATGGACTTGGTGAAAATCGCCTTATTTCGGCGAGACAGTGCGTTTCTCGCCTGAAACACATTATGGGTTTTCATTTTGTGAATAACTTGAAAATCTTAGCTCAAACAGCTGCAAAACCTATTTCCCCAGCATGGAAATGCTGAATTCTATAAGGCCAAGCCTGAAATATGTGTGTCCGAGTCTCCTATCAAAAGTTACAGCTGTCTTTATGGACTTGGTGAAAATCGCCTTATTTCGGCGAGACAGTGCGTTTCTCGCCTGAAACACATTATGGGTTTTCATTTTGTGAATAACTTGAAAATCTTAGCTCAAACAGCTGCAAAACCTATTTCCCCAGCATGGAAATGCTGAATTCTATAAGGCCAAGCCTGAAATATGTGTGTCCGAGTCTCCTATCAAAAGTTACAGCTGTCTTTATGGACTTGGTGAAAATCGCCTTATTTCGGCGAGACAGTGCGTTTCTCGCCTGAAACACATTATGGGTTTTCATTTTGTGAATAACTTGAAAATCTTAGCTCAAACAGCTGCAAAACCTATTTCCCCAGCATGGAAATGCTGAATTCTATAAGGCCAAGCCTGAAATATGTGTGTCCGAGTCTCCTATCAAAAGTTACAGCTGTCTTTATGGACTTGGTGAAAATCGCCTTATTTCGGCGAGACAGTGCGTTTCTCGCCTGAAACACATTATGGGTTTTCATTTTGTGAATAACTTGAAAATCTTAGCTCAAACAGCTGCAAAACCTATTTCACCAGCATGGAAATGCTGAATTCTATAAGGCCAAGCCTGAAATATGTCTGTCCGAGTCTCCTATCAAAAGTTACAGCTGTCTTTATGGACTTGGTGAAAATCGCCTTATTTCGGCGAGACAGTGCGTTTCTCGCCTGAAACACATTATGGGTTTTCATTTTGTGAATAACTTGAAAATCTTAGCTCAAACAGCTGCAAAACCTATTTTCCAGCATGGAAATGCTGAATTCTATAAGGCCAACCTGAAATATGTGTGTCCGAGTCTCCTATCAAAGTTACAGCTGTCTTTATGGACTTGGTGAAAATCGCCTTATTTCGGCGAGACAGTGCGTTTCTCGCTGAAACACATTATGGGTTTTCATTTTGTGAATAACTTGAAAATCTTAGCTCAAACAGCTGCAAAACCTATTTCCCCAGCATGGAAATGCTGAATTCTATAAGGCCAAGCCTGAAATATGTGTGTCCGAGTCTCCTATCAAAAGTTACAGCTGTCTTTATGGACTTGGTGAAAATCGCCTTATTTCGGCGAGACAGTGCGTTTCTCGCCTGAAACACATTATGGGTTTTCATTTTGTGAATAACTTGAAAATCTTAGCTCAAACAGCTGCAAAACCTATTTCCAGCATGGAAATGCTGAATTCTATAAGGCCAAGCCTGAAATATGTGTGTCCGAGTCTCCTATCAAAAGTTACAGCTGTCTTTATGGACTTGGTGAAAATCGCCTTATTTCGGCGACACAGTGCGTTTCTCGCCTGAAACACATTATGGGTTTTCATTTTGTGAATAACTTGAAAATCTTAGCTCAAACAGCTGCAAAACCTATTTCCCCAGCATTGGAAATGCTGAATTCTATAAGGCAAGCCTGAAATATGTGTGTCCGAGTCTCCTATCAAAAGTTACAGCTGTCTTTATGGACTTGGTGAAAATCGCCTTATTTCGGCGAGACAGTGCGTTTCTCGCCTGAAACACATTATGGGTTTTCATTTTGTGAATAACTTGAAAATCTTAGCTCAAACAGCTGCAAAACCTATTTCCCCAGCATGGAAATGCTGAATTCTATAAGGCCAAGCCTGAAATATGTGTGTCCGAGTCTCCTATCAAAAGTTACAGCTGTCTTTATGGACTTGGTGAAAATCGCCTTATTTCGGCGAGACAGTGCGTTTCTCGCCTGAAACACATTATGGGTTTTCATTTTGTGAATAACTTGAAAATCTTAGCTCAAACAGCTGCAAAACCTATTTCACCAGCATGGAAATGCTGAATTCTATAAGGCCAAGCCTGAAATATGTCTGTCCGAGTCTCCTATCAAAAGTTCCAGCTGTCTTTATGGACTTGTTGAAAATCGCCTTATTTCGGCGACACAGTGCGTTTCTCGCCTGAAACACATTATGGGTTTTCATTTTGTGAATAACTTGAAAATCTTAGTTCAAACAGCTGCAAAACCTATTTCCCCAGCATGGAAATGCTGAATTCTATAAGGCCAAGCCTGAAATATGTGTGTCCGAGTCTCCTATCAAAAGTTACAGCTGTCTTTATGGACTTGGTGAAAATCGCCTTATTTCGGCGAGACAGTGCGTTTCTCGCCTGAAACACATTATGGGTTTTCATTTTGTGAATAACTTGAAAATCTTAGCTCAAACAGCTGCAAAACCTATTTCCCCAGCATGGAAATGCTGAATTCTATAAGGCCAGTCTGAAATATGTGTGTCCGAGTCTCCTATCAAAAGTTACAGCTGTCTTTATGGACTTGGTGAAAATCGCCTTATTTCGGCGAGACAGTGCGTTTCTCGCCTGAAACACATTATGGGTTTTCATTTTGTGAATAACTTGAAAATCTTAGCTCAAACAGCTGCAAAACCTATTTCCCCAGCATGGAAATGCTGAATTCTATAAGGCCAAGCCTGAAATATGTGTGTCCGAGTCTCCTATCAAAAGTTACAGCTGTCTTTATGGACTTGGTGAAAATCGCCTTATTTCGGCGAGACAGTGCGTTTCTCGCCTGAAACACATTATGGGTTTTCATTTTGTGAATAACTTGAAAATCTTAGCTCAAACAGCTGCAAAACCTATTTCCCCAGCATGGAAATGCTGAATTCTATAAGGCCAAGCCTGAAATATGTTGTCCGAGTCTCCTATCAAAAGTTACAGCTGTCTTTATGGACTTGGTGAAAATCGCCTTATTTCGGCGACACAGTGCGTTTCTCGCCTGAAACACATTATGGGTTTTCATTTTGTGAATAACTTGAAAATCTTAGTCAAACAGCTGCAAAACCTATTTCCCCAGCATGGAAATGCTGAATTCTATAAGGCCAAGCCTGAAATATGTGTGTCCGAGTCTCCTATCAAAAGTTACAGCTGTCTTTATGGACTTGGTGAAAATCGCCTTATTTCGGCGAGACAGTGCGTTTCTCGCCTGAAACACATTATGGGTTTTCATTTTGTGAATAACTTGAAAATCTTAGCTCAAACAGCTGCAAAACCTATTTCCCCAGCATGGAAATGCTGAATTCTATAAGGCCAGTCTGAAATATGTGTGTCCGAGTCTCCTATCAAAAGTTACAGCTGTCTTTATGGACTTGGTGAAAATCGCCTTATTTCGGCGAGACAGTGCGTTTCTCGCCTGAAACACATTATGGGTTTTCATTTTGTGAATAACTTGAAAATCTTAGCTCAAACAGCTGCAAAACCTATTTCCCCAGCATGGAAATGCTGAATTCTATAAGGCCAAGCCTGAAATATGTGTGTCCGAGTCTCCTATCAAAAGTTACAGCTGTCTTTATGGACTTGGTGAAAATCGCCTTATTTCGGCGAGACAGTGCGTTTCTCGCCTGAAACACATTATGGGTTTTCATTTTGTGAATAACTTGAAAATCTTAGCTCAAACAGCTGCAAAACCTATTTCCCCCAGCATGGAAATGCTGAATTCTATAAGGCCAAGCCTGAAATATGTGTGTCCGAGTCTCCTATCAAAAGTTACAGCTGTCTTTATGGACTTGGTGAAAATCGCCTTATTTCGGCGAGACAGTGCGTTTCTCGCCTGAAACACATTATGGGTTTTCATTTTGTGAATAACTTGAAAATCTTAGCTCAAACAGCTGCAAAACCTATTTCCCCAGCATGGAAATGCTGAATTCTATAAGGCCAAGCCTGAAATATGTGCGTCCGAGTCTCCTATCAAAAGTTACAGCTGTCTTTATGGACTTGGTGAAATCGCCTTATTTCGGCGAGACAGTGCGTTTCTCGCTGAAACAAATTATGGGTTTTCATTTTGTGAACTAACTTGAAAATCTTAGCTCAAACAGCTGCAAAAACCTATTCCCCAGCATGGAAATGCTGAATTCTATAAGGCCAAGCCTGAAATATGTGCGTCCGAGTCTCCTATCAAAAGTTACAGCTGTCTTTATGGACTTGGTGAAAATCGCCTTATTTCGGCGAGACAGTGCGTTTCTCGCCTGAAACACATTATGGGTTTTCATTTTGGTGAATAACTTGAAAATCTTAGCTCAAACAGCTGCAAAACCTATTTCCCCAGCATGGAAATGCTGAATTCTATAAGGCCAAGCCTGAAATATGTGTGTCCGAGTCTCCTATCAAAGTTACAGCTGTCTTTATGGACTTGGTGAAAATCGCCTTATTTCGGCGAGACAGTGCGTTTCTCGCCTGAAACACATTATGGGTTTTCATTTTGTGAATGACTTGAAAATCTTAGCTCAAACAGCTGCAAAACCTATTTCCCCAGCATGGAAATGCTGAATTCTATAAGGCCAAGCCTGAAATATGTGTGTCCGAGTCTCCTATCAAAAGTTACAGCTGTCTTTATGGACTTGGTGAAAATCGCCTTATTTCGGCGAGACAGTGCGTTTCTCGCCTGAAACACATTATGGGTTTTCATTTTGTGAATAACTTGAAAATCTTAGCTCAAACAGCTGCAAAACCTATTTCCCAGCATTGGAAATGCTGAATTCTATAAGGCCAAGCCTGAAATATGTGCGTCCGAGTCTCCTATCAAAAGTTACAGCTGTCTTTATGGACTTGGTGAAAATCGCCTTATTTCGGCGAGACAGTGCGTTTCTCGCCTGAAACACATTATGGGTTTTCATTTGTGACTAACTTGAAAATCTTAGCTCAAACAGCTGCAAAACCTAGTTCCCCAGCATGGAAATGCTGAATTCTATAAGGGCAAGCCTGAAATATGTGCGTCTGAGTCTCCTATCAAAAGTCACAGCTGTCTTTATGGACTTGGTGAAAATCGCCTTATTTCGGCGACACAGTGCGTTTCTCGCCTGAAACACATTATGGGTTGTCATTTTGTGAATAACTTGAAAATCTTAGCTCAAACAGCTGCAAAACCTATTTCCCCAGCATGGAAATGCTGATTCTATAAGGCCAAGCCTGAAATATGTGTGTCCGAGTCTCCTATCAAAGTTACAGCTGTCTTTATGGACTTGGTGAAAATCGCCTTATTTCGGCGAGACAGTGCGTTTCTCGCCTGAAACACATTATGGGTTTTCATTTTGTGAATAACTTGAAAATCTTAGCTCAAACAGCTGCAAAACCTATTTCCCCAGCATGGAAATGCTGAATTCTATAAGGCCAAGCCTGAAATATGTGCGTCCGAGTCTCCTATCAAAAGTTACAGCTGTCTTTATGGACTTGGTGAAAATCGCCTTATTTCGGCGACACAGTGCGTTTCTCGCCTGAAACACATTATGGGTTTTCATTTTGTGATAACTTGAAAATCTTAGCTCAAACAGCTGCAAAACCTATTTCCCCAGCATGGAAATGCTGAATTCTATAAGGCCAAGCCTGAAATATGTGTGTCCGAGTCTCCTATCAAAAGTTACAGCTGTCTTTATGGACTTGGGGAAAATCGCCTTATTTCGGCGAGCACGTGTGCTATTAGTTTCTCGCCTGAAACACATTATGGGTTTTCATTTTGTGAATAACTTGAAAATCTTAGCTCAAACAGCTGCAAAACCTATTTCCCCAGCATGGAAATGCTGAATTCTATAAGGCCAAGCCTGAAATATGTGTGTCCGAGTCTCCTATCAAAAGTTACAGCTGTCTTTATGGACTGGTGAAAATCGCCTTATTTCGGCGAGACAGTGGCGTTTCTCGCCTGAAACACATTATGGGTTTTCATTTGTGAATAACTTGAAAATCTTAGCTCAAACAGCTGCAAAACCTATTTCCCCAGCATGGAAATGCTGAATTCTATAAGGCCAAGCCTGAAATATGTGTGTCCGAGTCTCCCTATCAAAAGTTACAGCTGTCTTATGGACTTGGTGAAAATCGCCTTATTTCGGCGAGACAGTGCGTTTCTCGCCTGAAACACATTATGGGTTTTCATTTTGTGAATAACTTGAAATCTTAGCTCAAACAGCTGCAAAACCTATTTCCCCAGCATGGAAATGCTGAATTCTATAAGGCCAAGCCTGAAATATGTGTGTCCGAGTCTCCTATCAAAAGTTACAGCTGTCTTTATGGACTTGGTGAAATCGCCTTATTTCGGCGAGACAGTGCGTTTCTCGCCTGAAACACATTATGGGTTTTCATTTTGTGAATAACTTGAAAATCTTAGCTCAAACAGCTGCAAAACCTATTTCCCCAGCATGGAAATGCTGAATTCTATAAGGCCAAGCCTGAAATATGTGTGTCCGAGTCTCCTATCAAAAGTTACAGCTGTCTTTATGGACTTGGTGAAATCGCCTTATTTCGGCGAGACAGTGCGTTTCTCGCCTGAAAACATTATGGTTTCATTTTGTTGAATAACTTGAAAATCTTAGCTCAAACAGCTGCAAAACCTATTTCCCCAGCATGGAAATGCTGAATTCTATAAGGCAAGCCTGAAATATGTGCGTCCGAGTCTCCTATCAAAAGTTACAGCTGTCTTTATGGACTTGGTGAAAATCGCCTTATTTCGGCGAGACAGTGCGTTTCTCGCCTGAAACACATTATGGGTTTTCATTTTGTGAATAACTTGAAAATCTTAGCTCAAACAGCTGCAAAACCTATTTCCCCAGCATGGAAATGCTGAATTCTATAAGGCCAAGCCTGAAATAGTGTGTCCGAGTCTCCTATCAAAGTTACAGCTGTCTTTATGGACTTGGTGAAAATCGCCTTATTTCGGCGAGACAGTGCGCTTTCCTCGCCTGAAACACATTATGGGTTTTCATTTTGTGAATAACTTGAAAATCTTAGCTCAAACAGCTGCAAAACCTATTTCCCCAGCATGGAAATGCTGAATTCTATAAGGCCAAGCCTGAAATATGTGTGTCCGAGTCTCCTATCAAAAGTTACAGCTGTCTTTATGGACTTGGTGAAAATCGCCTTATTTTCGGCGAGACAGTGCGTTTCTCGCCTGAAACACATTATGGGTTTCATTTTGTGAATAACTTGAAAATCTTAGCTCAAACAGCTGCAAAACCTATTTCCCCAGCATGGAAATGCTGAATTCTATAAGGCAAGCCTGAAATATGTGTGTCCGAGTCTCCTATCAAAAGTTACAGCTGTCTTTATGGACTTGGGTGAAAATCACCTTATTTCGGCGAGACAGTGCGTTTCTCGCCTGAAACACATATGGGTTTTCATTTTGTGAATAACTTGAAAATCTTAGATCAAACAGCTGCAAAAACCTATTTCCCAGCATGGAAATGCTGAATTCTATAAGGCCAAGCCTGAAATATGTCTGTCCGAGTCTCCTATCAAAAGTTACAGCTGTCTTTATGGACTTGGGTGAAAATCACCTTATTTCGGCGAGACAGTGCGTTTCTCGCCTGAAACACATTATGGGTTTTCATTTTGTGAATAACTTGAAAATCTTAGCTCAAACAGCTGCAAAACCTATTTCCCCAGCATGGAATGCTGAATTCTATAAGGCCAAGCCTGAAATATGTGTGTCCGAGTCTCCTATCAAAAGTTACAGCTGTCTTTATGGACTTTGGTGAAAATCGCCTTATTTCAGCGAGACAGTGCGTTTCTCGCCTGAAACACATTATGGGTTTTCATTTTGTGAATGACTTGAAAATCTTAGCTCAAACAGCTGCAAACCTATTTTCCCCAGCATGGAAATGCTGAATTCTATAAGGCCAAGCCTGAAATATGTGTGTCCGAGTCTCCTATCAAAAGTTACAGCTGTCTTTATGGACTTGGTGAAAATCGCCTTATTTCGGCGAGACAGTGCGTTTCTCGCCTGAAACACATTATGGGTTTTCATTTTGTGAATAACTTGAAAATCTTAGCTCAAACAGCTGCAAAACCTATTTCCCCAGCATGGAAATGCTGAATTCTATAAGGCCAAGCCTGAAATATGTGCGTCCGAGTCTCCTATCAAAAGTTACAGCTGTCTTTATGGACTTGGTGAAAATCGCCTTATTTCGGCGAGACAGTGCGTTTCTCGCCTGAAACACATTATGGGTTTTCATTTTGTGAATAACTTGAAAATCTTAGCTCAAACAGCTGCAAAACCTATTTCCCCAGCATGGAAATGCTGAATTCTATAAGGCAAGCCTGAAATATGTGGTCTGAGTCTCCTATCAAAAGTCACAGCTGTCTTTATGGACTTGGTGAAAATCGCCTTATTTCGGCGAGACAGTGCGTTTCTCGCCTGAAACACATTATGGGTTTTCATTTTGTGAATAACTTGAAAATCTTAGCTCAAACAGCTGCAAAACCTATTTCCCCAGCATGGAAATGCTGAATTCTATAAGGCCAAGCCTGAAATATGTGTGTCCGAGTCTCCTATCAAAAGTTACAGCTGTCTTTATGGACTTGGTGAAAATCGCCTTATTTCGGCGAGACAGTGCGTTTCTCGCCTGAAACACATTATGGGTTTTCATTTTGTGAATAACTTGAAAATCTTAGCTCAAACAGCTGCAAAACCTATTTCCCCAGCATGGAAATGCTGAATTCTATAAGGCCAAGCCTGAAATATGTGTGTCCGAGTCTCCTATCAAAAGTTACAGCTGTCTTTATGGACTTGGTGAAAATCGCCTTATTTCGGCGAGACAGTGCGTTTCTCGCCTGAAACACATTATGGGTTTTCATTTTGTGAATAACTTGAAAATCTTAGCTCAAACAGCTGCAAAACCTATTTCCCCAGCATGGAAATGCTGAATTCTATAAGGCCAAGCCTGAAATATGTGTGTCCGAGTCTCCTATCAAAAGTTACAGCTGTCTTTATGGACTTGGTGAAAATCGCCTTATTTCGGCGAGACAGTGCGTTTCTCGCCTGAAACACATTATGGGTTTTCATTTTGTGAATAACTTGAAAATCTTAGCTCAAACAGCTGCAAAACCTATTTCCCCAGCATGGAAATGCTGAATTCTATAAGGCCAAGCCTGAAATATGTGTGTCCGAGTCTCCTATCAAAAGTTACAGCTGTCTTTATGGACTTGGTGAAAATCGCCTTATTTCGGCGAGACAGTGCGTTTCTCGCCTGAAACACATTATGGGTTTTCATTTTGTGAATAACTTGAAAATCTTAGCTCAAACAGCTGCAAAACCTATTTCCCCAGCATGGAAATGCTGAATTCTATAAGGCCAAGCCTGAAATATGTGTGTCCGAGTCTCCTATCAAAAGTTACAGCTGTCTTTATGGACTTGGTGAAAATCGCCTTATTTCGGCGAGACAGTGCGTTTCTCGCCTGAAACACATTATGGGTTTTCATTTTGTGAATAACTTGAAAATCTTAGCTCAAACAGCTGCAAAACCTATTTCCCCAGCATGGAAATGCTGAATTCTATAAGGCCAAGCCTGAAATATGTGTGTCCGAGTCTCCTATCAAAAGTTACAGCTGTCTTTATGGACTTGGTGAAAATCGCCTTATTTCGGCGAGACAGTGCGTTTCTCGCCTGAAACACATTATGGGTTTTCATTTTGTGAATAACTTGAAAATCTTAGCTCAAACAGCTGCAAAACCTATTTCCCAGCATGGAAATGCTGAATTCTATAAGGCCAAGCCTGAAATATGTGTGTCCGAGTCTCCTATCAAAAGTTACAGCTGTCTTTATGGACTTGGTGAAAATCGCCTTATTTCGGCGAGACAGTGCGTTTCTCGCCTGAAACACATTATGGGTTTTCATTTTGTGAATAACTTGAAAATCTTAGCTCAAACAGCTGCAAAACCTATTTCCCCAGCATGGAAATGCTGAATTCTATAAGGCCAAGCCTGAAATATGTGTGTCCGAGTCTCCTATCAAAAGTTACAGCTGTCTTTATGGACTTGGTGAAAATCGCCTTATTTCGGCGAGACAGTGCGTTTCTCGCCTGAAACACATTATGGGTTTTCATTTTGTGAATAACTTGAAAATCTTAGCTCAAACAGCTGCAAAACCTATTTCCCAGCATGGAAATGCTGAATTCTATAAGGCCAAGCCTGAAATATGTGTGTCCGAGTCTCCTATCAAAAGTTACAGCTGTCTTTATGGACTTGGTGAAAATCGCCTTATTTCGGCGAGACAGTGCGTTTCTCGCCTGAAACACATTATGGGTTTTCATTTTGTGAATAACTTGAAAATCTTAGCTCAAACAGCTGCAAAACCTATTTCCCAGCATGGAAATGCTGAATTCTATAAGGCCAAGCCTGAAATATGTGTGTCCGAGTCTCCTATCAAAAGTTACAGCTGTCTTTATGGACTTGGTGAAAATCGCCTTATTTCGGCGAGACAGTGCGTTTCTCGCCTGAAACACATTATGGGTTTTCATTTTGTGAATAACTTGAAAATCTTAGCTCAAACAGCTGCAAAACCTATTTCCCCAGCATGGAAATGCTGAATTCTATAAGGCCAAGCCTGAAATATGTGTGTCCGAGTCTCCTATCAAAAGTTACAGCTGTCTTTATGGACTTGGTGAAAATCGCCTTATTTCGGCGAGACAGTGCGTTTCTCGCCTGAAACACATTATGGGTTTTCATTTTGTGAATAACTTGAAAATCTTAGCTCAAACAGCTGCAAAACCTATTTCCCCAGCATGGAAATGCTGAATTCTATAAGGCCAAGCCTGAAATATGTGTGTCCGAGTCTCCTATCAAAAGTTACAGCTGTCTTTATGGACTTGGTGAAAATCGCCTTATTTCGGCGAGACAGTGCGTTTCTCGCCTGAAACACATTATGGGTTTTCATTTTGTGAATAACTTGAAAATCTTAGCTCAAACAGCTGCAAAACCTATTTCCCCAGCATGGAAATGCTGAATTCTATAAGGCCAAGCCTGAAATATGTGTGTCCGAGTCTCCTATCAAAAGTTACAGCTGTCTTTATGGACTTGGTGAAAATCGCCTTATTTCGGCGAGACAGTGCGTTTCTCGCCTGAAACACATTATGGGTTTTCATTTTGTGAATAACTTGAAAATCTTAGCTCAAACAGCTGCAAAACCTATTTCCCCAGCATGGAAATGCTGAATTCTATAAGGCCAAGCCTGAAATATGTGTGTCCGAGTCTCCTATCAAAAGTTACAGCTGTCTTTATGGACTTGGTGAAAATCGCCTTATTTCGGCGAGACAGTGCGTTTCTCGCCTGAAACACATTATGGGTTTTCATTTTGTGAATAACTTGAAAATCTTAGCTCAAACAGCTGCAAAACCTATTTCCCCAGCATGGAAATGCTGAATTCTATAAGGCCAAGCCTGAAATATGTGTGTCCGAGTCTCCTATCAAAAGTTACAGCTGTCTTTATGGACTTGGTGAAAATCGCCTTATTTCGGCGAGACAGTGCGTTTCTCGCCTGAAACACATTATGGGTTTTCATTTTGTGAATAACTTGAAAATCTTAGCTCAAACAGCTGCAAAACCTATTTCCCCAGCATGGAAATGCTGAATTCTATAAGGCCAAGCCTGAAATATGTGTGTCCGAGTCTCCTATCAAAAGTTACAGCTGTCTTTATGGACTTGGTGAAAATCGCCTTATTTCGGCGAGACAGTGCGTTTCTCGCCTGAAACACATTATGGGTTTTCATTTTGTGAATAACTTGAAAATCTTAGCTCAAACAGCTGCAAAACCTATTTCCCCAGCATGGAAATGCTGAATTCTATAAGGCCAAGCCTGAAATATGTGTGTCCGAGTCTCCTATCAAAAGTTACAGCTGTCTTTATGGACTTGGTGAAAATCGCCTTATTTCGGCGAGACAGTGCGTTTCTCGCCTGAAACACATTATGGGTTTTCATTTTGTGAATAACTTGAAAATCTTAGCTCAAACAGCTGCAAAACCTATTTCCCCAGCATGGAAATGCTGAATTCTATAAGGCCAAGCCTGAAATATGTGTGTCCGAGTCTCCTATCAAAAGTTACAGCTGTCTTTATGGACTTGGTGAAAATCGCCTTATTTCGGCGAGACAGTGCGTTTCTCGCCTGAAACACATTATGGGTTTTCATTTTGTGAATAACTTGAAAATCTTAGCTCAAACAGCTGCAAAACCTATTTCCCCAGCATGGAAATGCTGAATTCTATAAGGCCAAGCCTGAAATATGTGTGTCCGAGTCTCCTATCAAAAGTTACAGCTGTCTTTATGGACTTGGTGAAAATCGCCTTATTTCGGCGAGACAGTGCGTTTCTCGCCTGAAACACATTATGGGTTTTCATTTTGTGAATAACTTGAAAATCTTAGCTCAAACAGCTGCAAAACCTATTTCCCCAGCATGGAAATGCTGAATTCTATAAGGCCAAGCCTGAAATATGTGTGTCCGAGTCTCCTATCAAAAGTTACAGCTGTCTTTATGGACTTGGTGAAAATCGCCTTATTTCGGCGAGACAGTGCGTTTCTCGCCTGAAACACATTATGGGTTTTCATTTTGTGAATAACTTGAAAATCTTAGCTCAAACAGCTGCAAAACCTATTTCCCCAGCATGGAAATGCTGAATTCTATAAGGCCAAGCCTGAAATATGTGTGTCCGAGTCTCCTATCAAAAGTTACAGCTGTCTTTATGGACTTGGTGAAAATCGCCTTATTTCGGCGAGACAGTGCGTTTCTCGCCTGAAACACATTATGGGTTTTCATTTTGTGAATAACTTGAAAATCTTAGCTCAAACAGCTGCAAAACCTATTTCCCCAAGCATGGAAATGCTGAATTCTATAAGGCCAAGCCTGAAATATGTGTGTCCGAGTCTCCTATCAAAAGTTACAGCTGTCTTTATGGACTTGGTGAAAATCGCCTTATTTCGGCGAGACAGTGCGTTTCTCGCCTGAAACACATTATGGGTTTTCATTTTGTGAATAACTTGAAAATCTTAGCTCAAACAGCTGCAAAACCTATTTCCCAGCATGGAAATGCTGAATTCTATAAGGCCAAGCCTGAAATATGTGTGTCCGAGTCTCCTATCAAAAGTTACAGCTGTCTTTATGGACTTGGTGAAAATCGCCTTATTTCGGCGAGACAGTGCGTTTCTCGCCTGAAACACATTATGGGTTTTCATTTTGTGAATAACTTGAAAATCTTAGCTCAAACAGCTGCAAAACCTATTTCCCAGCATGGAAATGCTGAATTCTATAAGGCCAAGCCTGAAATATGTGTGTCCGAGTCTCCTATCAAAAGTTACAGCTGTCTTTATGGACTTGGTGAAAATCGCCTTATTTCGGCGAGACAGTGCGTTTCTCGCCTGAAACACATTATGGGTTTTCATTTTGTGAATAACTTGAAAATCTTAGCTCAAACAGCTGCAAAACCTATTTCCCAGCATGGAAATGCTGAATTCTATAAGGCCAAGCCTGAAATATGTGTGTCCGAGTCTCCTATCAAAAGTTACAGCTGTCTTTATGGACTTGGTGAAAATCGCCTTATTTCGGCGAGACAGTGCGTTTCTCGCCTGAAACACATTATGGGTTTTCATTTTGTGAATAACTTGAAAATCTTAGCTCAAACAGCTGCAAAACCTATTTCCCCAGCATGGAAATGCTGAATTCTATAAGGCCAAGCCTGAAATATGTGTGTCCGAGTCTCCTATCAAAAGTTACAGCTGTCTTTATGGACTTGGTGAAAATCGCCTTATTTCGGCGAGACAGTGCGTTTCTCGCCTGAAACACATTATGGGTTTTCATTTTGTGAATAACTTGAAAATCTTAGCTCAAACAGCTGCAAAACCTATTTCCCCAGCATGGAAATGCTGAATTCTATAAGGCCAAGCCTGAAATATGTGTGTCCGAGTCTCCTATCAAAAGTTACAGCTGTCTTTATGGACTTGGTGAAAATCGCCTTATTTCGGCGAGACAGTGCGTTTCTCGCCTGAAACACATTATGGGTTTTCATTTTGTGAATAACTTGAAAATCTTAGCTCAAACAGCTGCAAAACCTATTTCCCAGCATGGAAATGCTGAATTCTATAAGGCCAAGCCTGAAATATGTGTGTCCGAGTCTCCTATCAAAAGTTACAGCTGTCTTTATGGACTTGGTGAAAATCGCCTTATTTCGGCGAGACAGTGCGTTTCTCGCCTGAAACACATTATGGGTTTTCATTTTGTGAATAACTTGAAAATCTTAGCTCAAACAGCTGCAAAACCTATTTCCCCAGCATGGAAATGCTGAATTCTATAAGGCCAAGCCTGAAATATGTGTGTCCGAGTCTCCTATCAAAGTTACAGCTGTCTTTATGGACTTGGTGAAAATCGCCTTATTTCGGCGAGACAGTGCGTTTCTCGCCTGAAACACATTATGGGTTTTCATTTTGTGAATAACTTGAAAATCTTAGCTCAAACAGCTGCAAAACCTATTTCCCAGCATGGAAATGCTGAATTCTATAAGGCCAAGCCTGAAATATGTGTGTCCGAGTCTCCTATCAAAAGTTACAGCTGTCTTTATGGACTTGGTGAAAATCGCCTTATTTCGGCGAGACAGTGCGTTTCTCGCCTGAAACACATTATGGGTTTTCAATTTTGTGAATAACTTGAAAATCTTAGCTCAAACAGCTGCAAAACCTATTTCCCAGCATGGAAATGCTGAATTCTATAAGGCCAAGCCTGAAATATGTGTGTCCGAGTCTCCTATCAAAAGTTACAGCTGTCTTTATGGACTTGGTGAAAATCGCCTTATTTTCGGCGAGACAGTGCGTTTCTCGCCTGAAACACATTATGGGTTTTCATTTGTGAATAACTTGAAAATCTTAGCTCAAACAGCTGCAAAACCTATTTCCCCAGCATGGAAATGCTGAATTCTATAAGGCCAAGCCTGAAATATGTGTGTCCGAGTCTCCTATCAAAAGTTACAGCTGTCTTTATGGACTTGGTGAAAATCGCTTATTTCGGCGAGACAGTGCGTTTCTCCCGCCTGAACACATTATGGGTTTTCATTTTGTGAATAACTTGAAAATCTTAGCTCAAACAGCTGCAAAACCTATTTCCCCAGCATGGAAATGCTGAATTCTATAAGGCCAAGCCTGAAATATGTGTGTCCGAGTCTCCTATCAAAAGTTACAGCTGTCTTTATGGACTTGGTGAAAATCGCCTTATTTTCGGCGAGACAGTGCGTTTCTCGCCTGAAACACATTATGGGTTTTCATTTTGTGAATAACTTGAAAATCTTAGCTCAAACAGCTGCAAAACCTATTTAGCATGGAAATGCTGAATTCTATAAGGCCAAGCCTGAAATATGTGTGTCCGAGTCTCCTATCAAAAGTTACAGCTGTCTTTATGATGGACTTGGTGAAAATCGCCTTATTTCGGCGAGACAGTGCGTTTCTCGCCTGAAACACATTATGGGTTTTCATTTTGTGAATAACTTGAAAATCTTAGCTCAAACAGCTGCAAAACCTATTTCCCCAGCATGGAAATGCTGAATTCTATAGGCAAGCCTGAAATATGTGTGTCCGAGTCTCCTATCAAAAGTTACAGCTGTCTTTATGGACTTGGTGAAAATCGCCTTATTTCGGCGAGACAGTGGCGTTTCTCGCCTGAAACACATTATGGGTTTTCATTTGTGAATAACTTGAAATCTTAGCTCAAACAGCTGCAAAACCTATTTCCAGCATGGAAATGCTGAATTCTATAAGGCCAAGCCTGAAATATGTGTGTCCGAGTCTCCTATCAAAAGTTACAGCTGTCTTTATGGACTTGGTGAAATCGCCTTATTTCGGCGAGACAGTGCGTTTCTCGCCTGAAACACATTATGGGTTTTCATTTTGTGAATAACTTGAAAATCTTAGCTCAAACAGCTGCAAAACCTATTTCCCAGCATGGAAATGCTGAATTCTATAAGGCCAAGCCTGAAATATGTGTGTCCGAGTCTCCTATCAAAAGTTACAGCTGTCTTTATGGACTTGGTGAAAATCGCCTTATTTCGGCGAGACAGTGCGTTTCTCGCCTGAAACACATTATGGGTTTTCATTTTGTGAATAACTTGAAAATCTTAGCTCAAACAGCTGCAAAACCTATTTCCCCAGCATGGAAATGCTGAATTCTATAAGGCCAAGCCTGAAATATGTGTGTCCGAGTCTCCTATCAAAAGTTACAGCTGTCTTTATGGACTTGGTGAAAATCGCCTTATTTCGGCGAGACAGTGCGTTTCTCGCCTGAAACACATTATGGGTTTTCATTTTGTGAATAACTTGAAAATCTTAGCTCAAACAGCTGCAAAACCTATTTCCCCAGCATGGAAATGCTGAATTCTATAAGGCCAAGCCTGAAATATGTGTGTCCGAGTCTCCTATCAAAAGTTACAGCTGTCTTTATGGACTTGGTGAAAATCGCCTTATTTCGGCGAGACAGTGCGTTTCTCGCCTGAAACACATTATGGGTTTTCATTTTGTGAATAACTTGAAAATCTTAGCTCAAACAGCTGCAAAACCTATTTCCCCAGCATGGAAATGCTGAATTCTATAAGGCCAAGCCTGAAATATGTGTCCGAGTCTCCTATCAAAAGTTACAGCTGTCTTTATGGACTTGGTGAAAATCGCCTTATTTCGGCGAGACAGTGCGTTTCTCGCCTGAAACACATTATGGGTTTTCATTTTGTGAATAACTTGAAAATCTTAGCTCAAACAGCTGCAAAACCTATTTCCCCAGCATGGAAATGCTGAATTCTATAAGGCCAAGCCTGAAATATGTGTGTCCGAGTCTCCTATCAAAGTTACAGCTGTCTTTATGGACTTGGTGAAAATCGCCTTATTTCGGCGAGACAGTGCGTTTCTCGCCTGAAACACATTATGGGTTTTCATTTTGTGAATAACTTGAAAATCTTAGCTCAAACAGCTGCAAAACCTATTTCCCCAGCATGGAAATGCTGAATTCTATAAGGCAAGCCTGAAATATGTGTGTCCGAGTCTCCTATCAAAAGTTACAGCTGTCTTTATGGACTTGGTGAAAATCGCCTTATTTCGGCGAGACAGTGCGTTTCTCGCCTGAAACACATTATGGGTTTTCATTTTGTGAATAACTTGAAAATCTTAGCTCAAACAGCTGCAAAACCTATTTCCCCAGCATGGAAATGCTGAATTCTATAAGGCCAAGCCTGAAATATGTGTGTCCGAGTCTCCTATCAAAAGTTACAGCTGTCTTTATGGACTTGGTGAAAATCGCCTTATTTCGGCGAGACAGTGCGTTTCTCGCCTGAAACACATTATGGGTTTTCATTTTGTGAATAACTTGAAAATCTTAGCTCAAACAGCTGCAAAACCTATTTCCCCAGCATGGAAATGCTGAATTCTATAAGGCCAAGCCTGAAATATGTGTGTCCGAGTCTCCTATCAAAAGTTACAGCTGTCTTTATGGACTTGGTGAAAATCGCCTTATTTCGG
>NW_020327108.1:0-57260 GCF_001858045.2 Oreochromis niloticus
CAGCTGGTCTGTGCGCGCTGACAGTTTCTCTTCCTAAGACCATTTCACAGGAAAGCAAAACCACGGAAGAACGAGCTACAACGTGTGAGGCTATGCACGGAGCCATGGTGCCCTGTTCATGGCCAGCTTCTGATGACGCCGGAGCCGAGAGCTGCTATGTCAACGAGACACATGGAAACTGATAAATATACATACATACATATATATGTTGAAAAGATGACTATTAAAATGATCTAACAACCCCTGTGATGTGCCGTTAATTTTATACATGACTTGTGTAGTTACAATCTTTGATATGCTCTGCTGTTTAATAGGAATGAGTGCAAACTGAAACATTTTAAACCCACAAATTCAAACAGCTTTTAATGAAAGAAAGCTGTGGCCGTGCGCACAGAAAAGATTTACTTTGTTTTTGTCCGTGTTACAATCCGCGCTGTGAGCACAGCACTGGAGAGACGCAGGCGGAAGGAGCCGGGCTATTGCTCGGAGGTAGACAGCGGGGAAAGTGCAGCCTACAGCCCGATACGTCGATGCACAGTGGCGCTCTGATTTGATGTGCTGAAGCCTCCAGAGAAGAATCCACATTAACACACGGACAGAATTTTATTGTGATTAACATTTAATTTTTATTATTATTTTTTTTAATTATTTGTCACCAAGAATGATCCTTCTATTACACATTTGGACAGCTGTACACATTTCATCTTTAAAATGCGTCCCTCCCGTCTACAGGATGATGTGAACCCAGCATTATAAGATTTAATAGTTTGATTATAGAGTGGTGTAACACACGATGTCAGGCAAAAGGCTCCATGAATGCTCGGTTTGAATTCAAGCAGTTCATAAAAGGGAAAAGCACCCACAGTCTGTGCGTAAAAACACCAGGAGCACCGTTCCCTCTGTTGTGTGTTTAAATTCCTGTCCGCGAAGAGAAGACTGTAATCGTGTATGCTTTCCATCATGTCATCAGAAATCACACCAGGAGAATATTTGTGGCGTTCTTCGTGAACGGAGTAGATGTGTGACTTTTGATTCAGCAAACTGCCTCGGAGTAAAACACGCTGTTGAAGGACCCACAGACACACAGCGTGTACTGTTTCTCCTTTATTTCACGACCGCAACCATGCACTTTCTGGGTTGGCACACACATAATTGCACTGCAGCTCTCCCGGTGTTGCGCGCACAGCTCCTGTCGATGCGTCCTCCTCTCCACTCCAGCGTCACTAAAAGCAGTAGGGAGCTCGTCATTGCCATCACCACCACCTGTCCACTCACCTGCCCAGCACCGCCACTTGAGCTCACTGTACCGCCCCTCCCCTGCAGCTGAGCCAGGAACCACACTTCCGCCACAACCGCACACCTGTTTGCGCTCCAGACACTGTACTGTGGATGTCAGTCTAGGTCCTCGGGATCGTGTCTTTCACCGATCTCGTGCCGTCCTCGATGGAAATCCCCGCGTAATGATCTCTATCTAAAGAGGTCGTGATGGGAATCGCGTATGAGCTCCAAACACTGAATCTCAGGGTGTCGTTAAGATCCTCGAGATCGTGGCTTAGACCGCTCTCTGTCGGTCGTGGATTTTCCCCCTCCACCGACATCCCCACAGGATGATCTCTGTCCCCGACCGGCAAACAGGTTATGATGGGGATAAAACATGAAACAACATGAAACCTGAAATACAGAACTGATGGACACCAGCTTCCCTTCGACAGTTTGTCAAAACCTGCTCGCAGCGTGGACGAGACCGTACGCGAAAGTGCTGGTTGATGAAGCTGAGTGCACAGCGACCGGCTCTCCGTGAGTCAGTGTGTGCCTGCATTTCCCCACAACTGCCAGAGTCATTTCGTCGCCGTCGCTCCCGTGCTGTGCTCACAGCGTGGATTTCAACAGTGAAAGCATACACGACTACTGTCTTCAATTCGTGGACATACATTTAAAACACCTCTACTCTGCCGTCGCTTTTGTGGTTATTGAAGCACACCTTTCAGTGTGTGTGAATCCGCGGGAGTTTCTGCTCTCCGTGTCCTGGCGTGGTTCGGAGCGCAGGCGATAGTGAAGTAGAAAATGTGAATCGAGGAAGCTCGCGCCACAGATCTCGCTGTGGCCGTTTGCAAGTACAGTAGGAGTGCCAAGCCAGTGCATTAAAGTGGGCGGATCAGCTGTGGGTTAGATGATAAAAACCCCGGACCAGACAGATTCATTCATTATTTCAATAGCAGACTGCAACAAAAGCTGTTGACACATGAACGAAAATTTGATGAACACACTCGACAAGATCCAGAGACCAACTTCAACTCAAGTTCTTAATGAACCTACTTTAAGACTGCCACTTCGTTGATCTGCTCCAGAATAAAATATTACTTGGGAGGAAACAATAGTCAATAGACCTTTGAAGAGTACAACGTTCAAAGAAAGGAGACAGGCCGGTGGTGTCGGTGTCAAAGTCGATAAATGTCATCGCGTTTTAAATAGAAGTGGCAGGGATTGGAGTGATCATTTATTTGAAAGGCTGACTGACCAGAAAACTCTCGGCTGAACAAGTGCAGTTTGAAATATTAAAGATACTGCTTTCCTCACTGTCACACACTCTTCGAGCCCCTGCAGAGATTCACCAAAGCATTTGTTGCACTCGAACTAAAACAAACTATGGATGGAGGCGCGGGACGTGTCAGTGCTGCACAGCAGCAGAGGCCGCTGTGGGTCTTGTGTTTGTTCTCTGGCTTCGGATCCAGCTAAATTATAACGAGACTCACGGGCTGGTCGCAACATTTCACGTGTCCAACAAAAGGCTTGCTGTGATCTACCTGACTAGAATATTTGTGGTGTTCTTCGTGAACGGAGCAGAGTAGCAGGGTGTGATCGCGGCGTCACCAGCGACAGGATTGGCTCAGCTGGTCTGTGCGCGCTGACAGTTTCTCTTCCTAAGACCATTTCACAGGAAAGCAAAACCACGGAAGAACGAGCTACAACGTGTGAGGCTATGCACGGAGCCATGGTGCCCTGTTCATGGCCAGCTTCTGATGACGCCGGAGCCGAGAGCTGCTATGTCAACGAGACACATGGAAACTGATAAATATACATACATACATATATATGTTGAAAAGATGACTATTAAAATGATCTAACAACCCCCTGTGATGTGCCGTTAATTTTATACATGACTTGTGTAGTTACAATCTTTGATATGCTCTGCTGTTTAATAGGAATGAGTGCAAACTGAAACATTTTAAACCCACAAATTCAAACAGCTTTTAATGAAAGAAAGCTGTGGCCGTGCGCACAGAAAAGATGTTACTTTGTTTTTTGTCCGTGTTACAATCCGCGCTGTGAGCACAGCACTGGAGAGACGCGGGCGGAAGGAGCCGGGCTATTGCTCGGAGGTAGACAGCGGGGAAAGTGCAGCCTACAGCCCGATACGTCGATGCACAGTGGCGCTCTGATTTGATGTGCTGAAGCCTCCAGAGAAGAATCCACATTAACACACGGACAGAATTTTATTGTGATTAACATTTTAATTTTTATTATTTTTTTTTAATTATTTGTCACCAAGAATGATCCTTCTATTACACATTTGGACAGCTGTACACATTTCATCTTTAAAATGCGTCCCTCCCGTCTACAGGATGATGTTGAACCCAGCATTATAAGATTTAATAGTTTGATTATAGAGTGGTGTAACACACGATGTCAGGCAAAAGGCTCCATGAATGCTCGGTTTGAATTCAAGCAGTTCATAAAAGGGAAAAGCACCCACAGTCTGTGCGTAAAAACACCAGGAGCACCGTTCCCTCTGTTGTGTGTTTAAATTCCTGTCCGCGAAGAGAAGACTGTAATCGTGTATGCTTTCCATCATGTCATCAGAAATCACACCAGGAGAATATTTGTGGCGTTCTTCGTGAACGGAGTAGATGTGTTGACTTTTGATTCAGCAAACTGCCTCGGAGTAAAACACCGCTGTTGAAGGACCCACAGACACACAGCGTGTACTGTTTCTCCTTTATTTCACGACCCGCAACCATGCACTTTCTGGGTTGGCACACACATAATTGCACTGCAGCTCTCCCGGTGTTGCGCGCACAGCTCCTGTCGATGCGTCCTCCTCTCCACTCCAGCGTCACTAAAAGCAGTAGGGAGCTCGTCATTGCCATCACCACCACCTGTCCACTCACCTGCCCAGCACCGCCACTTGAGCTCACTGTACCGCCCCTCCCCTGCAGCTGAGCCAGGAACCACACTTCCGCCACAACCGCACACCTGTTTGCGCTCCAGACACTGTACTGTGGATGTCAGTCTAGGTCCTCGGGATCGTGTCTTTCACCGATCTCGTGCCGTCCTCGATGGAAATCCCCGCGTAATGATCTCTATCTAAAGAGGTCGTGATGGGAATCGCGTATGAGCTCCAAACACTGAATCTCAGGGTGTCGTTAAGATCCTCGAGATCGTGGCTTAGACCGCTCTCTGTCGGTCGTGGATTTTCCCCCTCCACCGACATCCCCACAGGATGATCTCTGTCCCCGACCGGCAAACAGGTTATGATGGGGATAAAACATGAAACAACATGAAACCTGAAATACAGAACTGATGGACACCAGCTTCCCTTCGACAGTTTGTCAAAACCTGCTCGCAGCGTGGACGAGACCATACGCGAAGGTGCTGGTTGATGAAGCTGAGTGCACAGCGACCGGCTCTCCGTGAGTCAGTGTGTGCCTGCATTTCCCCACAACTGCCAGAGTCATTTCGTCGCCGTCGCTCCCGTGCTGTGCTCACAGCGTGGATTTCAACAGTGAAAGCATACACGACCACTGTCTTCCCTTCATTGACACGAATTTCAAAATCTTCTACTCTACGGCCGCTTTTATTGTAATTGAAGCACATCTTTCAGTGTGCATGAATTCGCTGGAGTCTCTGCTCTTCCTGTCCTGACGTGGTTCAGAGCGCAGGCAGTAAAGAACAAAATGTGCATCGAGGAAACTCGCGCCACCGGTGTCACTCTCCCCTTTACACTACACCACTCCAGCACACAGCAGACCGTGCGCAATGGTGCTCCTGGTGTTTTTACGCACAGACTTTGGGTGCTGTTAGTATTTTATGAATTACTTGAATTCAAACAGCGTGGATTTCAACACGTATTAATGTATTCCACATGGTGTGAGATTATTATATTATCTTATGCCACGTTATACCTCTAATTAAAGATTGTGAAATCATTATGTAGTTTTAGGTTGCATTCACCTCTTGACTTAGAATAAGGTGACAACTATTAGATTTATTAGACTGATTTGTATTACATTAGACTGCTGATTTATTATGAATGAATTACATTGTTTTATGATGCATTATACTGCTGATTTATAAGAAATACTGTTTTCAGAGAATCATGGCCTTATTTGTCTGATTAGAAAGAATAGAACATACTGCACAAGAAGCCAAGGTCATAACTTGGGCTCACTAAGAGAGAATGTAGATGTTTAGGTTTTATGACTTTGGAGGGGTCTGACGCTATAAGAATGGGAGAAACGGTCAGACACTTTGAGATCGGGCGGACCCCATCCTGTCCACATCTCCCGTCTGGACGTTTATAGTCAAAGTGTTTTATGGAATAAAGAGATTGTTGATTGAGCATTTTTATACACCGAGTGTTGTTCTTCCTTCAGCCCAAAGATCAAAGAATTGGGAAATTTAACAATGGTTAACAATCATGTATGTGTAGGCTAACACACACAAAAAGAGTCTAGGTCTGACCAACAGTCTCAGCTGTGGGCAAAAGGATGACAGTCAATAAAATTCTAAAAGATAATTTGATACAATCAAAAGATAAGATAAAACAGTCCAGTGTCCCATTTGCAGATCAAGTAAAAACATACAGTCCCAAGACCAGAGCCCAGTTATGCCACAACGCCAGTTGCACTCCACGTGTTGACTTCAACAGGGTTAGCAGTTGTCCTCTGAGACCCACCACCCTGAAAGTAGATAGCCAGTGGTCACTCCAGCCTCTGCAACTCCACTGCCTTTAGGCTGTGGCATTTAATAGGCCCTGGCCTGCATAGAGACAAAATAACACATTCACTATAGAATTCATAGCGCAAAACCCATCCAGCCCAAACATATCATCACATTACATACCTGCACAGAGAGGCAAAATTACACAGCAGTGTTTGTAGTGTGGGCTATAAGTAGACCAGTGTATCAGTGCAGTCAATTACACCTGCCTCTAATTAGTCCAACCCCATTACAGCCATTGGCTCACCAGAAATGTGACACAGATGTCATCCAGGGAAGGACGGATGTTGTTTTTGCTTTGTTGTGTTTTAATGTGAAGTGTGTTTATTTATTTATATTGCATGTTTTGGTTATATTTTGTGCAGTGTTTTACTTATATTGCATGTTTTTGGTTACACCGTCAACTTGTCCGGAAAGACTCCGTCCCTCCCTGATTATGAACCATATACACCTGCGAGGTTCCCGGAGGCCAATAAGAGGGCCTACCAGACGACAAACAAGAGGCCTGAGGGAGAGAGTAGCAGTGATGGCGGTCTAGAAGTGGCAGCTGACGGCCGCAAGCGGCGGCGCCGCCGGAGTTGGCGTCAGTGCGGGACTGGTACAGCTTGGCGTGAAAGGAGGGAAAGCCAGCGACGCGGGGCGAGCGGTCCGACTGCTGCAGCAACGGAAGCCCGGATTACGCGTCTGCGAAGAATTAGAGGCGGCGAGGCAGGCCAGTGCCATTTACCGGTCACAAGGAAGCGGCGGGCAGAGTTGAGAGCTCTGCCCATCCGGGGTAAGTCTTTTTGACTTGTCCCCTTTTAATGAACGATAGCTCCCTAAAAGAGTAGTGACTGCTGCTGCCTTTCCGTTTTTAGCGCATCGGGGCGCAGAACGCGGAGAGGAAGGCGAGGACGCCGCCGGGTTCCCTCCCTGTATTGCTTCACCGGATTTGTTATTAGTGACTCGTATACCGTGGCGGACGCCACTGGACTTTTAACGTTGTGTTTTATTGATTTTTATTGTTGTCCCCTGGCCAGGGCTGTTTTAATCTATTTTATTATTTTTTTTTTTACCTGTTTAAATGTAATAAATATCTTATCCTTACAGTTTTTAAATTTGTGTGCATTCCCTTGGCTGCCCCACTGCTCTGTCCGTTTTTAGGAGGGTTTCTCTTTTTTTAACATCTGTGCAAAGAAACACCTTCCCCCTCCGTTACACAGACACACACAACCACTCCCAACCCAGTGCAACTTCATATAATAATATGGAGGTGAATTAATATAGACACATTAGTCCACCATGTTACATATGCTTCATGATTACTTTCTTCTCTTCACTGACATTGATTCAAAAAGTTCTGTGCGTTTTGGTTTTTTTTTTTTTGTTTGTTTGTTTTTTTGGTTTTTCTGGTTATTTGAGCACATTTTTCAGTCTGCTCAAATGGTTGATTCTGTTCATCTGGACTTTGCTTTTTCAGTGTCAGAAAACGTTCCCTCACTCATCCAAGTGGCCTTTTCAGTCTCCGCTGGCTGCAGGCTTCTCCAACCTTATATCAGTTACTTTGCACAATGACTGAAACTAGCTCACTGAACAATATAGGTGTTGAGGTCAGTTCATTGATCATTCATATGCAATTTGTCCTGACCATTGATCAACAACCACTGATCAAAGACCATCTATGCAAACTTGATTTGACTGTAAATTGTCGTCCTAGGTGTTTATGTAATGGAGGCCCTATGGCAGACCCAGGGTATAACTGATATTCTGGAGAGATGTGCTGCAGTAAAGTCTCTTGAAAATGTTCCCCTTCCAATATCACATCTGGCATCCGCAGTGCTGGACCGGTAATCTGGCATACGGTTCGTTTTCCTGGTGGACCGACGCATTGTTGGTCGTCTGCCAGGGTTGGGCTGGACTGGGACAACCAAAAATAAATAAATAAAAAAAATTTAAAAAAGAGGGGGGGCAACAATTATTAAAATAAAATAGCAGAATGCCGCAGCTGAGGGACGGGAGGAAAACGGCAGTCACTCTCCTCTTTTAATGACCGGAAGCGCCTTTTAATCATTAGTTGGGCGAGACTTACCCCGGGAGGGCAGAGCTCCGATCTCTGCCCACTGCTGTCTTAGGCTCAAGCGCGTGTCAGGTATCTCGTCCCTCGCCCGGCATCCAGCGTACTTTTCCGCCCGTCCCTCAGTTGCAAATTTCAGGCATCGTTGCAGAATATTCCTTAATCCCAGTTGACTTTCTGCAGCCCACTCGCCAGGGCCTCCAAACCTATTGCGGCCGCCGCCTGCCACCAGCTACTTCGCCATCTCTGTCCTGCCAGGCCCTCTTATTGGCCTCTGTGAATCCCAGGTGTGCCAAGTTAGCAATCAGGGAGGGGCGAAGTCTCTCCGGGACAAGTCAACAATAAATACAATAAAAGCATGCAATAGTGGGAAAAAATAAAACACTCAACATTAAAACACAAACACAACACATGTAAGATGATTAAAAACACCAAGTTAACTTGTCCATTCCACCCCGTGACACCAAAGGAAAAAGTAGTATAGCTTATAGGGTTATATTTGACTTAATTTACTACATACAATATTGAGTTTCTAGTCCCACAGGTGGGAAATACGTTTTGTCACAGCAGAAAGTGGACAGTGCAAAGTTATATAGCAAAAATTAGAATACAATAAGAATAATATACTGTACACAACTGTACACATTAGAATAGAATAAACTAGAATAAAATATACAATAGGATAAAAATAGAATACAAATGTTATATACAACTGAGTAAAAGTACAACTTTGTCAGAAAAGAGTATTACATTTAGTCTTATTGCACATGTGTGGGTTTGTGTGTGTTTGATCAGCTGCAAAAGTCTTTGTGGAGTCTGATAGCAGTGGGGAGGAAAGACCTGTGAAATCTCTCCGCCCCACATTTAAGTCCTTAAAGTCATATTCTTTTATTGTCTTGACTGTATTTGTGGTATCCGTGGTATAATTCTCAAACATGTAGCCTAAAGCAGATGACTCGTAAGCTGGAGAGGAAATGGCGTGTCACAAATTTAGAGGATCATCATTTAGCCTGGAGAAATAGTTTGCTGCTTTATAAGAAAGCCCTCCACAAAGCCAGAACATCTTACTATTCGTCACTGATTGAAGAAAATAAGAACAACCCCAGGTTTCTCTTCAGCACTGTAGCCAGGCTGACAAAAAGTCAGAGCTCTACTGAGCCAACAATCCCTTTAACATTAACTAGTAATGACTTCATGAACTTCTTCACAAATAAAATTCTTATCATTAGAGAAAAAATTACCAATAATCATCCCACAGATGTAATATTATCTACAGCTACTCTTAGTACCATCGATGTTAAGTTGGACTCTTTTTTTCTCCAATTGATCTTTCTGAGTTAACTTCAATAATTAATTCCTCCAAACCATCAACGTGTCTTTTAGACCCCATTCCTACAAAACTGCTCAAAGAAGTCCTGCCATTAATTAATGCTTCAATCTTAAATATGATCAACCTATCTCTAATAATCGGCTATGCACCACAGGCCTTCAAGCTGGCTGTAGTTAAACCTTTACTTAAAAAGCCATCTCTAGACCCAGCAGTCTTAGCTAATTATAGGCCAATCTCCAACCTTCCTTTCATATCAAAAATCCTTGAAAGAGTAGTTGTCAAACAGCTAACAGATCATCTGCAGAGGAATGGCTTATCTGAAGAGTTTCAGTCAGGTTTCAGAGCTCATCACAGCACAGAAACAGCTTTAGTGAAGGTTACAAATGATCTTCTTATGGCCTCTGACAGTGGACTCATCTCTGTGCTTGTCCTGCTAGACCTCAGTGCTGCGTTCGATACTGTTGACCATAATATCCTATTAGAGCGATTAGAACATGCTGTAGGTATTACAGGTACTGCACTGCAGTGGTTTGTATCATATCTATCTAATAGACTCCAATTTGTACATGTAAATGGAGAGTCCTCTTCACCCACTAAGGTCAGTTATGGAGTTCCACAGGGTTCAGTGCTAGGACCAATTCTATTTACATTGTACATGCTTCCCTTAGGCAGCATCATTAGAAGACATAGCATAAATTTTCACTGCTATGCAGATGACACGCAGCTCTATCTATCCATGAAGCCAGGTAACACACACCAATTAGTTAAACTGCAGGAATGTCTTAAAGACATAAAGACCTGGATGGCCGCTAACTTTCTGCTTCTTAATTCAGATAAAACTGAGGTTATTGTACTCGGCCCTGAAAATCTTAGAAATATGGTATCTAAGCAGATTCTTACTCTGGATGGCATTACCTTGGCCTCCAGTAACGCTGTGAGGAACCTTGGAGTCATTTTTGACTAGGACATGTCCTTCAATGCACATATTAAACAAATATGTAAGACTGCTTTCTTCCATTTGCGCAACATCTCTAAAATTAGAAATATCCTGTCTCAGAGTGACGCTGAAAAACTAGTTTATGCATTTATTACTTCCAGGCTGGACTACTGTAATTCATTATTATCAGGATGTCCTAAAAACTCGCTGAAAAGTCTTCACCTAATCCAAAATGCTGCAGCAAGAGTACTGACAGGGACTAGAAAGAGAGAGCATATTTCTCCTGTTTTGGCTTCCCTTCATTGGCTTCCTGTTAAATCCAGAATTGAATTCAAAATCCTGCTCCTCACATACAAGGTCTTAAATAATCAGGCCCCATCTTATCTTAATGACCTTGTAGTACCATATCACCCTATTAGAGCACTTCGCTCTCGCTCTGCAGGCCTACTTGTTGTATTTAAAAGTAGAATGGGAGGCAGAGCCTTCAGTTTTCAGGCCCCTCTTCTGTGGAACCAGCTTCCAGTTTGGATTCGGGAGACAGACACTATCTCTACTTTCAAGATTAGGCTTAAAACTTTCCTTTTTGCTAAAGCATATAGTTAGGGCTGGACCAGGTGACCCTGAATCCTCCCTTAGTTATGCTGCAATAGACGTAGGCTGCCGGGGATTCCCATGATGCACTGAGTTTTTCCTTTCCAGTCACCTTTCCCACTCAGTATGTGTTAATAGACCTCTCTGCATCGAATCATATCTGTTATTAATCTCTGTCTCTCTTCCACAGCATGTCTTTATCCTGTTTTCCTTCTTTCACCCCAACCGGTCGCAGCAGATGGCCCCGCCCCTCCCTGAGCCTGGTTCTGCCGGAGGTTTCTTCCTGTTAAAAGGGAGTTTTTCCTTCCCACTGTCGCCAAAGTGCTTGCTCATAGGGGGTCATATGATTGTTGGGTTTTTCTCTGTACCTATGAAGCGCCTTGAGGCGACTTTTGTTGTGATTTGGCGCTATATAAATAAAATTGAATTGAATTGAATATTTGAAGCTATTTTTATTTTTGTATGATACCTGATTTATATGGAATATGGCTGAAGTAAACTAAAGTCTAAAATACTTAGTCATTTGTTTAATAGTAATTTAACATTATATAATTCACATATAAAACTATGAATTTTAATTTTAAATGGTTTAAAAGCATGTAGAATAGCACATGTAGGCAAGTATATTTCTCATTTTTTTATCAAGAAGCAAAGGCAAAAAGGGAAAAAAAAGAAACAGGGCAGGGTTCGGTGGTTGAAACACCCGTCCCCACCAATGCCAAAACCAAATCTACGCCCTTGGGTGTTCATTTAATTTGGCACAAATCTTTGTTTGCCTTGTTATTAACATTACTTTTGTAATGCACTATCGCCATCTACTGGAGACGCTCCATACTGCAGAATGAAATCATTTTCTATCTTCTTTGAAGCACTTAAAATCAAAAGTGAACTAAAGGTGTTTTAGATTACACTCTGAAAAAATTACATTTACCTTGTTGTGTCTTATTCAGTAATAACAAAACTAAACATTTTTGTCAAAAGTTTACTTCCAAACATGGAAAAACAACTGAAACGAGTTGTACAGTTTTCTGATGCTGTGATTCATACATCATATCATGCTACACTACATTTGTATTGTTTTTGTCATTTTTTTTCAGGAATTAAATAAACTCAAAGAAAGATTTGTAGTCATTTCATTCACTAGTATTAATGTTATCTAGAAATAAAATCACATCACAAATAAATCATCTCTCACTCTTCTCTTAAAAATCCAGGTGTTTGCTCAGGTTTATACCCTTGTTTTGGAAAGTATCAATGATTAAAATTTTCACCAAAATTCACCAAAACAATCACAACAACAGTTGCCTCAAGGCACTTTATATTGTAAGGTAAAGACCCTACAATAATACAGAGAAAACAGAGAACACCCACAATCGTATGACCCCCTAAGAGCAAGCGCTTTGGCAATATCAGGAAGGAAAACCCCCCGTTTAACAGGAAGAAACCTCCAGCAGAACCAGGCTCATGGAGGAGCGGCCATTTGCCACGACTGGTTGGAGGTGACGGGAGGAAATCGGGACAATGACACGCTGTGGAAGAAAGCCTGAGATTATACATAACTAATAATTAAATATAGAGAGATGTATAAACACGTAGTGATTGAAAAAGCTGACTGGAAGAAGAAACACTGAGTGCATCATGAGAATACCCCAGCTGCCTAAACCTATTGCAACGTAACTGAGTATTCTGTCCCTCGGATTAATTCTGAGGTATGTTATAGGACAGGTCATAGTCATTCTTGCTGTAAGTAACTGAATAGATGTGTCAACAACTATGTTTTTTCCTGGCCTGCTCATGGCAAAAGCCTGCCATCTAGTGGGTCAACAGCAGAAACTCGTAGTAAGGGGAGAGAAGGAGAGTTTTGCTCGGAGCACTTAGCAGGGAAGGTCCGGTGCTTCGTGCCTCTGACGATTCCTGCTTCTGTTGCTCTTGAGATGGCATAATCTTTTTACAAGAATGAAAGTATGCTCTCTCCTTCTCTCGCTGCCAAAGCTGTTTCCTGTTAAAAGGGAGTTTTTCCTTCTCACTGTTGCCAAGTGCTTGCTCACAGGCTATGTTAACTATTGTAGTCACTCAGTGAGAGTCCTGGAAGGGACAGAAGTTGAGGGCTATTACATTTTGAGCTTGTCCACTCTTTTACTCTTCAGTTAAGTTGGATTTGGATTTTAAAGGTTCTGTTCAGATTTCCTGGAGGATTTTTAATCTAGCTGCCTGATATAACTAAAGATTTGCAGCCTCTCATTTCAACCCAGCTGCATATCTGCTGGGACCTTTTTACATAATCAATACTTCCTAATACATTAGGAAGTATTATTAGAACACACAGGATGCATTTCCAATGCAATGCAGCTGATAGCCAGTTATGGTTATCTATGAAGTCAGATGACACAAATAGGACATGTCTTATAGACATAAAGGCCTGGATGACCTCGAATTTTCTGCTTCGAATTCAGACAAAACTAACCCTAAAATTCTTAAAAACCCGGCATCTAACCAGATACTTACTATGGATGGCATTACCTTGGCCTGTAGTGACCCTATGAAGATTTTTGATCAGCCAAAATGATGGACACCACACATCAACTGCATAAAAAGCAAATTTAAAAAAAAAAAGAAAAAAAAAAAGCCCAACAAAAGTCAAATATGTTGTCAGTTCAGTGGTAATGTGTAGTGTGTGTTGCTGTGCTGTGTAAAGCAAACAACATTCAAATAAGCCCGAATGACCTGAAAGACTGAGGGAGGCCAAATACAGCCTCAACATTACTCTAAATAAAACTCCCCTAATCCAAGTAGCCCCCAAACCTGGACGTGGACACAGAGGCCTGAGGGCCATCTCACACATTTATTCAGAATAAAACAGGTTTTTGTGTTTGTGTACTCGAGGACGTCAACATAACATGTTCGAGTACCCAGTAAACATCAGTGCAGACAGCTGTTCATAAAAATGTCATAAAAACATGCTTAAACTACTTAAACCAGCCACTGTGACCATTGCTGCAGAGCAGAATGAACAATACTGATGGGGACTATGAGGGTTTGTAGTTTAATTCCTGCTCTTGCAGGATCAGTGAGTGTCTGTTTAAAGATAAACCTCATTAACAAACTTAAACCTCTGCTCCCCACGACATCACCAACACTTCTGCAGGACAGAACCCCTGATTTAATCTACCATAATGCTCTCTGTTCTGTTGTCATGGCAACATGAAGTCAAAAATACAAATACAAAAATGCAAAAGAACAGGAGGACAACAAGACAGGCAGCTGGAAGAGCTTTTGAAGCAGGAAAACTTTTCTGGATTTATCTTAACTTAACTGGAAATTTTGCTAAACAAGTCAAGCTGGAAACAAGGAGACAGCTGGTTGGATTATATCTGAGGACAGGACGCATGAAGGAGAAGCATGAGGAGAGAGAAAACAGCAGAGAGATGGTGTGGAGCTAATCGTGGATCAAGTCAAAGAAGCAAGCACCAAAACTGTGAGTAGACATCACACACCAAGAGCTAAAATTACTGTGCTGATGAAGGAAACATTAAATTTGGTTAGTTTGGGGTCTGGAGCTTCAGGTTTGGGGGTTCAGTTGGTCTCAAAATTGAGAAAAGACAAAAAAATGTTTCTTTCAAAAAGTTGTTGGAGGATTCTTACTGTAAGAAATGAAAATTAAACCATGTGTTAAACTGATAATAAAAAATACAAAAAACCCAGAAAGTTTAAACGTCTGGGTGGATCTGCTTTTTTTTTTTTAAGTTGAATTTGGTTTAATCACATTGGAAAAGAAAATTGGAGGATCAAGACAATAATGTGGCAAAATTTACTGTTTCCTTAATCACAACAATAATTTTGATCTGAACTGAAAATGTTGAAATGGGTTATTTTCTTTCTTCTCTACTGATCACTGTGTTCAATCTTCAGTTACTTGTCTCCATTAATGCTAATGGTACTTTTAAAAAATGCAGTATACTTTTAATTTTGTAGAAAAGGCTCTGCACCTGTGAAAATAAAAAATAGGTATCCACAGCCCAGAGGTCACTGCAGATCAAAGTAGCTAAGCCCTGGTTAACTATAATTATATTACAGGAGGTGATAAATATGGGAATGATTGAAAGAAACAAAGATCTGGTTAAAGATTTGGCTTTCTTATTGAAAGAGATGGAAACTATTCCCTGTGTGACACTGAGAAAAAACTGAAAGCTTAATAGATCTGGAGGTCCAGCTGTTGTTATACAAATGTGCAAATGTATGTTAATGAAATTAGAAAGAAAAAAAGTGGGATGTTTAAAAAATAAAATGGCAAATTTAATTTTGTATTAGACGACAAAATGATGTTGGTTTGTGCTGATGTCTTTGGAAAAAGGTTTGGTCACTAATAAGTTGAGATTTAACAGGACAAACTGAGGGGAGGTAATATAATGTACACAGTAGCTATAATGGCTGTAAATGGGCATCTGTACACCTGTAGATATTTTATCAAACATCAATCATAATTTGGGATCAATGTGAGTTTTAAACATTGAAATTTCTTTATATTTCTGACTAATTTACAAAATATGAAAAAGAATTTGAGTATTTTTTTAAAAAAAAAACAAGACATTTCTAATTGACTTCAAACTTTTGAGCTGTAGTGTAGATTGCAATGATAGTGTATAGTTATCTATTATAGAAGATGATATAGAAGTATGAGGACAGGGAGACACTGTTAAAACGTTATGAGCTGTCTTGCTGCAGAGAAAGTGGAGTGTGTCATCCTTGAAATGCTCCCTAGATAGGCAGCTGGCAGGACTGAATGATGCTCTGCCTCTGTGGTCAAGTACAGACATAGGCCTTAAGCAACCATGAGCCACTGATGAGCGTGACAGATTAGGAAGCAGGCATAAAGTTAGACACCTATGAGCCACTAATAGGAGAAAATGAGCACGCAATAAAGTGGACTTGTTAGGCAGATTTTGCCATCAGAGTTAAAACACTTCAACTCAAGTTTTGATGATAGACACAACTAAAAAAATCCTGATCAGATACAGACACATGTACACAATACACACTACTGCTCAAAAGTTTGTGGTCAGATTGAAACATTCTTGTTTCATTTATGAATTTACATTTGCTTTAACGTAATATTACATGAAGTTTATCAGTAATGTTTTCACAGATGTGTTTTTAATGAATTATTTATGGTAAATCACTCATGATGTGTTAGGAAATGTCTACACAGTTATACATGGGCCCATTTTTAGTATCAATCATGTGCAAATTTGATTTAATGTGAATATAAAGCAAAAATGGGATGATCCATCACAAACCTCACAGATTTACTGTTGTTAATCTGCACAATGATGCTGGTTTGTGCTGATGTCTTTGGAAAAAGTTGTCTTGACTGAAACGCTGGGATTTAAAGAGACATCTGGTAACAAAATGTGCCACTGAAACACAACAGGTATTATTGCTGAAAATGGTCCTCTGTAGATGTCATGGTCCCTGAGCCCTCTTTCCTTGGCCTGCTTTTCTCTCTCTCTCCTCTGTCCGTGTGCTCGTCTGTTTCAGGGGATGCCCCTCCTCCTTCCTGTCGTTCAGTCACTTGTCAACAATCAGCTGATTGCTCCCCTGCTCCTCATGAGGTCTTCATGCTGGCTTCTCAACAACCACATCATTGCATCACCAAGGTAATGTATCAGGCCACAGTCATGTAACATTTTCCATCAGTTCTTGTCTTTGCTCACTCTCTGTTTCTGTCCAGACCTTTCAGCTTTTTCGGATCCCTGCAATCTTCTATGACAGTGTCTGAGTGTGCCTTCAGACAGCCTGCAGTACCTCTGCCCGTCTCCTGGAGCCCACAGTGTTTATCCTGTATTCATAACTATCTGCAAATAAACCTGTGAAACTTTACCACAGTGTCTCATCATCATTCTGTTGTTTTCATAACAGTACGCCTATGTAGATATTCCACTAAATCTCATTCGTGATTTGTCATAAATGTTACCATTAATCGTTGATATTTCTTTATACTTCCGATTCATTTGTAAAACATAAAAAAAGAATCTTACTGTTGTTAGAAAATAAAACATTTCTAATTCTCAACAAACTTTTGAGCTGTAGTCTAGATTGCAATAATAGTTATTGTTTATAGTAGATGATATAGAAGTATCAGGACAGGGAGTGAATAAAAGTTATGAGCTGTGTGGCAGCAGAGAAAGTTGTTCACTCCGGTGATTCTTTGAGCTTCTAAAAGTCTAATGGGAGGCTGAGCCTTCAGCTTTCCTGTCCCTCTCCTGTGTAACCAGACATGCTTTCTTCTTTTAAACATTAAATTCATAACTTTGCTTTTTGATCAATCTTATAGCTACAGCTGGATCAGCTGACCCTGATTCATCCTTTAGTTATGCTGTTATAGGCCACAACTGCTGATGAACTTCCCATCATGCACTGAGCACTTCTGCTCCACTTCTGTCTTTTACTCTCAGCGTGTTAATTTATCACTGCTGCATGTCAGTAACGTTGGTTCTCTTCCTCCCATCATGTGTTTTGTCCTGTCCTCGTATGCTCTTGATTTTTTTTTCTTATTTTGTCTTTTCTGTCATCCCCGACCATTTGCCCGTCCTCGAGCCTCATTCTGTCGAAGGTTTCTTAAAAGGGAGTTTTTCCGTCCCACCATCCCCAAGTACTTGCTCATAGGGGATTATTTTATTGCTGGGGTTTTGTCTCTATTATTTTAAGGTCTTTTACTTATTATATATAATAATTATTGTGAATTGGTGCTATATAATCAGATGGACTCAAATTGAACTTGTTATTCATACCTAAAGTGGTCTCACATCCAGTGTAATAAAATACTACAATATCAACCAAAAATTAGAAGCATAACCAGCAGCTGTTAAATTTAGTTTTTAATTTAATCATTTTATGCTGTTTAAAAATAAACACTCAAAAAACATCATTGTTTCATTGTATGGTTCATTCTTTATCCATTTATGAATTATCCAAGTCCTTAATATGCACACATGCATATATGAATAACTCATTCATATGTAGAAATATTAGCGTACTGAGATCCTACACTCTCACATGGAGGCACAACACTTTTAAACAATGATGACTTTATTGCTTTATAGTATAAAAGAATTATGTCCACACTCAAACTGCATATGAGGAAATATTGCACACGTTACACGAGTTTCTAAAACTGTGTGCCTCTGTTTCCTGTTTCCTGTCACACTGACTGTGAGGCTTTAATGTGTTTCTAATGTAATTTAGAGAAACAGAGAAACATATGTCAATACTAAGTAGTTAAGAAGCTACTTACAATAATCTGTCTCCTTGAACTGAATCCTGTATACATGCTGTGATCAGCTGATCTGCTGCTATTGTTGACCTGAGGTTTACTGCTCTCTGTGGATTTACACAACTGAATCCAACAAGATGCACACACACGTTTCATGATTTCCATCCCAACAGTATACTGTTTAAGTCGGAGATGTCAAACTGATTTTCACATCCTGGCCCACATACATACATACATAACTGCACATTTCATTTGTGAGCTATCTCAATATTGGAAAAAGAAGTGCAAATTCAACAGTTTTCTCTACATGATAAAGAAATGCTGTGGTTGCTAACGAAATAAATCTGTCAGCACAACTCTTTGATCTTAATAAGTTGAATTCAATGAATGAGTTTAAGCAACATCAGATTAATGGCAAAATCACCACTACTAAACTTGATGTAACGTAACACTGACCATGAGCGTCACAGCCACTGTGCACCAGTCAAAACTGTGCTTTCCTGTAAATCCATCACAGTACAACAACCTAACCTGTTTATCCTGCACTAAGCTGCAGAGTATTCCCATGCAACATATGAATAATGTAACTGATGTCTGTTGTTGAGCTGATAGAAATGTTGCATTTGAAATGAATCCCTTCATGCTCGCTCATCTTCTGTAGGGCTAGATAGAAGTCGCGCGACAACAACTTACCGACACCTGCATTCACTCCAGCCCACTTTAATCCACTAGTATAAGCAATATAAATGTTGCCATTGAACCTAAAGTAGTTAGATTGTTTTTAGAATCTCAAAAGTAAACATTGGAAATATTTACTTAAAAAGTAGGAAGTAAAGTACAGATACCTGAAAATTCTTCTTGAGTACAGTAACAAAATATTTGTACTTTGTTACTTCCCAACCTATTGTCTCAAAATTACCATTTAACAATATAAACCTCTAGGCTACAGTCCCACACAATAATATCACTATCCTAATGAGGTCACACGTATGATGTTTATCTTAGCATTTATGTATGAACACAAAGCAAAGGTGAACCCCAGCACAAAGACACTTTAAAGTGATCGCCACAGTGATTCTACTTCAGAAGCATGAAGAGGGAGAAAGGAAGCAGCAGTTTTCCACTTTACTACTCTCTCTTGTGTTTTTATCCAAATAATGAGTGTCACAGGCCTGACTTGAAGCCATTTATAATTCTTAATTTGTTTGATCTGCTGCTCACTGTAAAAACGGACAAATGTTCAACTTTTCACTGTATTTTTACAGTTTTAAGCTTTTTCTACTTGTAAAATCCTCACTTATGGCCATTCATACTAAACAAAGTAATTAAGAAATAAACAGTTATAAATAAACAGTTTCTGTTTCTCGCTTCCTACTATCGAAATTTCTGTTTTGTTTTGGGATGTTTTGTTTGTTTTTATAGAGTTTAAAAAACAACAAACAAACAAAGAAAAAAACTGGACAGTCTGAGCTACCAGAACTTTTTCTGTAATTTTACATGTTTATTTCTTACAATTTATAAGCCTAAAGAGCTGTGCTGACAGATGTCTTTCTTTGTCACAACAGCTTTTTCTTTGTCCTGTGAAAAAACAGTTAAATATGTAACACCTTTATACTGACTGTGTTCAGCCTGCAATGTAAAAGTTTGACACACCACAGCTAAACTGTAGCTTTTAATTATTGTCACATTGCTACAGTGTAACTAAGAAATAACCCAACAACAAGAACTGTACCAACCTGATTAACACCCATTTCAATATCAATAATAAAACATATTTGATTAAAAACACACAATCACAAGTGTTTACCCGAATCTTTATTCTAGCAGATAAAGACCAACACTTCTAAAACAGAGGACTGCAAAATAGGTTTTTTTTTAAAAGGTCGGGTTGTAGTACTTCTATAGGCAGTGCAAAGGTTTTTTTTCAACCCCTGTAATGTGATGCCTTCACAGCGGTGGCTTTAAGTTATGTATTAACACAAACATACATCCATAGGCTAAGTTATATAGAAAATACGATGATCGGTGGTGATGTTTGGCGCTGCTTTGGAAACAGAAACAGTTGGTTTGAAAGCCTGTAGTGCCTCCTGGTGGTGGGACTCTTATACTGCACTGTAAGAGGTCCAGCAGTGTCAGCTGTATGCTAAAAAAAGTCATACAAGAAAATTTCTGGGGTCACCATGAAGAGTTTACTTCCTTTCTTGCTCAGTCTACAAAATTTGGTAGTTAATGGATTGAAAATAAAAAGATGACACCCTTTAGTTCACACTAGTGATGACGATTCAGGGTTTTAATTTGTCAGGTTTCAATTTTGAGGCATCACAAAAACAGGAAAGTATGTTATTTAAGCCAAAGCTAATATAGCTACTTATAATTTGAAGAGGTACCGACACCAATATGAGCTTTGGTGCCATATTTTTAAACACATTTTCTCATTGTTTCAAAGTCTAGCCTTTCTGATTTCATTCATCCTGCTCTTTAAAGAGTTCACATATCCATCCATCATTAGTCATGAATGGATGTTGTAAGAACCAAGTAGGTTCAATGCTGATTCAATGTAATATTTTTTTCTGTGAAAGGATTTGTTAATGATAATAGGATGCTGGTCTTTGTAGACCTTGACAGACCCTGCCTATTTATCTCCACCAAACATATACAGTGGCTTGCAAAAGTATTCGGCCCCCTTGAACTTTTCCACATTTTGTCACATTACAGCCACAAACATGAATCAATTTTATTGGAATTCCAGGTGAAAGACCAATACAAAGTGGTGTACATGTGAGAAGTGGAACGAAAATCATACATGATTCCAAACATTTTTTAACAAATAAATAACTATAGCAGTTTTCCACTTTATTACTCTCTCTTGTCCGTTTATGCAAATAAAAAATAATTTCCATATCCAGGCTGTATACTGTGCTACTATTTTCCTCCTCTGGTACATGACCTGAAATCAGTTGATTGTAGCTGAAGTGCAAGTGGAACTGCTAAGCGGGTGTCTTTATTAAATGTTTTTGTTACTACAAAATCTAAATTTTATGATGTTTTTAGTATTTTAATGATCACAAGTCCTGCATGTTTTCTAGAAGATACAATTACACCGAGAAGACTAAGGAGCTCATCGTGGACTACAGGAAGAATGCTGACCCACATCCACCCATCCACATTAAGGGGACGGCTGTGGAGAGTGTGAGCAGCTTCAAGTTCCTGGGTGTCCACATCTCCGAGGATCTCATCTGGATGACCAACTGCTCCAAGCTGGTCAAGAAGGCTCACCAGCGCCTCTTCTTCTTGAGGACTCTGAGGAAGAACCACCTGTCCTCAGACATCCTGGTGAACTTCTATCGCTGCACCATCGAGAGCATCCTGACCAACTGTATAACAGTCTGGTACGGGAACTGCTCTGCCTCGGACCGGAAGGCGTTGCAGAGGGTCGTGAAAACTGCCCAGCGCATCGCCGGAGCACCACTTCCTGTCATAAAGGACATCTACAGGAAGCGGTGTCTGAAAAGGGCTGGGAAAATCATCAGAGACCCCAGTCACCCATCACATGGACTCTTCACCCTCCTGCCCTCTGGGAGGCGCTACAGGAGCCTCCGGACTAAGACCACCAGGTACCGGAACAGCTTCTTCCCCACAGCTGTCAGACTCCTGAACTCTGCCTCCTGACATCTGACCCACGTTAAACTCATGGACTGAACATACACACACCCACAACCACCTACACCCACACACACAATGGACAACCGTACCCTCAAACACACAATAATAACATGGACTGAACCACCACTCACAACCACTAGCACTTTATATAGCCTCTGTAGAAATTATCCACATATCTCACTTATCCTAACTGCACTACTGTATAGTTCTGTGTAAATAATCATTCTGTACATACGATAATTTTTAATCCTACAACTGTTTATAACTTGCATAGTTCACATTTCTGTATAACTGTATATCTCATATTTCTGTATAGTTTTATTTCATATTTATATCCTGTTCATAGCCTGTACATAGCTTGTACTCACTACAGCCTGTACATACTTATAGTTATAGAATATTCATAACATACTTCATACCGTGTACATTATAACATACCATAATAGACCCATTTCTGTAATATACTTACATATCTATATTATTACTAATATATATTGTAATATATCTATATCACGGCTAAAGCACTTCTGGATGGATGCAAACTGCATTTCGTTGCCCTGTACCTGTGCATGTGCAATGACAATAAAGTTGAATTCTATTCTGTTCTAATTAATTTGATTATACCAGCACCAGAATCAGATTTTAGAGGAACAGTTCTCACCAAAATGAAATTTTTGCACTTTCTTCCGTCCTTTGATGTTATGGCTTCGTTCTAAGACATCTGCTAAGGAAATGTCGGCCTCCTGTCCAATAAAAGTGGGGGAAAAAAAAAAGATTAAAATGATAGTTTCTTTGTGGCTCTTAAAGCAGCAAAAATCTAAAAATCTGAAAAAACATCTGGAAAAACTGAGCAGCAATGTCTCTTTGCAGAAATGATGAACTGGTGACTTAAGAAATACACACACACAAACACACACACGTATATATATAATCAGAGTTGTAGCTTTAAATGTTACGTGTGACAGCCTTCTAAGGATTTGTCGAGTACTGTGGGGTCAATGCATACACATTGGGTGTTTTTTCTTACTTCCTGAGTAACACTTAATACACTTCCAGGTTAAAGTTACTTGTGGAACCACTTAACACCTCTGATAGGTGAAGTGCATACTGAGCAGCTTTAATTCAGTGAAAAAAATCCACGAGGTCTTGGTAATTTAGTAGTCACAGTTTAGGTTCTGTTACATAAGTGGACCATGATAAAATAAGAATACACAGTAAAAGTTCGATCAGTGTGGCTTTTACACATGACTAGATTTTCCTTCTGTGTGAAACCGTGTGTGTGATGAATAAATCTCACTGTTCAAAGACAAAATTAACATCAAACTGATCATGAAAGTATAATGAATGAAAAATGTGAAGCCAACATCATGGAACACTAATTGTTTAAAATAAAATGACATACAAATAATTAAAAACTGCATGAAACATTTTTTTTTTTTAAAAATTCTATTTAATGACCTTATTTTCTTCAGATCATCTGCACACCAGCTGCTGCAGTAGGCGCATAACACTATCTTACAGACTTGGGTCATTAGATTAATTTAACAGTTTAAACTTTGATTTGAATGTTAAATGAAACAAAACAGTCTTTTGATGATTTCTCAAAGTAATGCATCCAAAGACAGTTTCAAAGAAACATCTATTTTCCACTAAGCTCTCCTCTTTGACTCAATTGCAGAATGTCACCAAGATATGGCGCTTTGTTCAAATAAAAACTTTAATATATGAAGCGGTTAAAATAAGTATTGAGCACCTCACAACTGAAGAAGCGATTATCCAGGAAATATTTCTGTTTTACCTGCGTTATTATTTTTATTTATTTGATTTATCTCTTGAATCAGATTTCACAGATCACTCAGCAGATGATAATCCAGTTTCTCAGGAGGACCTCCTCTTTCTGTCTAAAGTGAAAGCTGGAATAAGACAGAAGGAAGATGGCCACTATGAACTTCCGCTTCCTTTCAAGACAGACAAACCTAATCTTCCAGACAATAAACAGTGTGCAGTTCACAGGCTCAGCTCATTAGAGCGTCGACTGAGGAGAAATGAACAATATTACATGGACTATGTCAACTTCATGAATGAAATCATAAGTAGAAGAGATGCTGAGAAGGTGCCACAGTCTGAATTAGACAACCAGCCAGCATGGTACATACCACACCACGGTGTCTACCATCCCCACAAGCCCGGGAAGATCCGTGTGATTTTCGATTGTTCGGCACGCTACCAAGAAACCTCTCTAAATGACCATCTCTTGACAGGTCCAGACCTGACTAACACATTAGTTGGTGTGTTGTGTCGATTTAGAAAGGGTCCGATAGCCATAATGTGTGACATCGAAAAAATGTTTCACCAGTTCCACGTTGCAAGGGAACATCAAGATTATCTCAGGTTCCTCTGGTGGGATGGAGGTGATTTGGATTCTGAACCCTCGGTGTACAGGATGAAGGTACACCTCTTTGGGGCAGCTTCATCCCCCGGTTGCTCCAACTTTGGACTGAAATACCTAGCTTCACAAGGCCAAGGCAAGTTCAGCAAAGAAGCCATCAAGTTCATCCAAAGAAGCTTCTATGTGGATGATGGCCTGACAAGTGTAAGGTCGACTGCTGAACCCATACGCCTGGTAAAGGAATCAAGAGCTCTGTGCAAAACAGGAAATCTACGGCTACATAAGTTTGTATCCAACGATGAGGGTGTGATTGCAACAATTCCACCACAAGAATGTGCTCAGACCAAAGATCTAAACATGGCTCTAGGAGAACTTCATATCGAGCGAGCACTTGGAGTTCAGTGGTGTGTTGAGGCGGATGAATTTCAGTTCAGGGTGGTGGTAAAAGAAAACCCACTGACAAGGAGAGGGGTTCTCTCAACTGTTGCCTCAGTCTATGATCCACTAGGTTTCGTGGCTCCATTCCTACTTGTCGGCAAACAGATTCTTCAAACGCTGTGTAGAGACAAGGTAAGCTGGGACGAACCTCTCCCCGAGCACATCCAGCCACAATGGGAGTCATGGCTCAAAGATCTGCCTCATTTGGCAGCTCTAAGGATTCCAAGAAGCTACCTTCCATCAAACTTTGGTGAAGTCTCACTATATGAGCTTCACAACTTTTCTGATGCAAGCTTCAAAGGGTATGGTGCATGCTCATACCTTAGAGCGGTGAGTGAAACAGGACAAATAAGTTGTTCACTTGTCTTGGGGAAAGCAAGAGTAGCCCCTACCAAACTAACAACCATCCCAAGGCTTGAGTTATCATCAGCTGTGACCTCGGTCCGCATTGGTGATATCATCAGAGGCGAGCTGGAGATTGAAAATGTGCAAGAGTATTACTGGACTGACTCGAAGGTGGTCCTTGGCTATGTGAACAATGATGCTAAAAGGTTCCAAACATTCGTGGCCAACCGCATCCAGCGAATAAGATCTAGCACAAAACCTGAACAATGGCGATATGTCAACTCTGAAGACAACCCAGCTGATGGAGCCTCAAGAGGATTGACTGCAGTTCAAATTAAAGAATCTAACTGGCTGAAAGGACCCAACTTCCTTTGGCAGCAAAATCTCCCACATGAAGTGGGAATGGTGGGAGAAGTTGAGGCTACTGATCCTGAACTTCGGAGAGTACATGTTCATGCAGTTAAAGCAAGAGAACAGAATCCAATGGTAAACCGTTTAACTAAATTTTCTGACTGGTCCAGAGTGGTGAGAGCAATTGCCAGGCTCAAGAGATTTGTCAGAGAGTTTAAGGGATTTCAGTCGAGAACTAATGAGTCGACTAATCTTGAAGAACGAAGAGAAGCAGAGATCTTCATCATCAAACTCGTACAAGAAGACGCGTTTGCTGAAGACATAAAGAAAATAAGAGGCAAGAAGGAACACACTTTGAGCAGGCACAACAGGCTACGCCAGCTGAATGCTTTCCTGGACGAAACCAATGTTCTCAGGGTGGGAGGACGGCTGTCTCAGTCAGCCTTACACCATGATGTAAAGCATCCTGCGATACTTCCAAAAAAATCTCACGCGTCAGCTCTGCTGGTCAAACATCATCATGAGCGCATACACCATCAAGGAAGGGGCATGACCATGAATGAGTTGCGCGCAAACGGAATATGGGTCCTAGGATGTGGAAGTGTGGTCTCCTCACACATTTACAAGTGTGTAAAATGTAGACGATACAGAAGAACAACTGAGGTTCAACAAATGGCAAATCTACCAGAAGAGAGAATTGAGACATCTCCCCCCTTTACTTATTGTGGGCTTGATTGTTTTGGCCCCTTTATTGTGAAGGAAGGAAGGAGAGAGTTGAAACGATACGGATTGTTATTCACCTGCCTATGTTCTAGAGCAGTTCACATAGAAACCCTTGACGATTTGACAACAGACGCATTCATAAATGCACTTCGATCATTCATAGCTATTCGAGGACCCGTGCGCCAGCTAAGATGTGATAGAGGGACAAACTTTGTTGGTGCTAGAAAGGAGCTTTCTGAGTTGCTTGAAGGAATGGATCAAGACCGTACAAGGGCGCTTGGTTGTGAATTTGTGCTGAATGTCCCGTCAGCTAGTCATATGGGAGGAGTTTGGGAGCGCCAGATTCGAACAATCCGAAGCATCCTGATAACTATGCTTGACAAGTCTGCTAGCAGACTTGACACCACAACTCTAAGAACGTTTCTGTATGAAACAATGGCCATAATCAACAGCAGGCCACTAAGTGTCGAGCATCTTCACGATCCTACTGGTCCTGAACCCCTCACTCCTAACCACATTCTAACCATGAAATCATCTGTAATTCTGCCACCTCCTGGACAGTTCTGCAAAGAAGACCTCTATCTGCACAAAAGGTGGAGAAGAGTGCAGTTTTTGGCCAATGAATTTTGGCAACGATGGAAACGAGAATACCTGCTAAACCTCCAACAACGACAGAAATGGCAGAAGACGTCACGAAACTTGCAAGCAGATGACATTGTAATATTAAAGGATGACAGTGCACCAAGAAACCGGTGGAAGCTTGCAAGGGTTGTGGAAGCCCTGCCCAGCACAGATGGCAAGGTGCGAAAGCTAAAGCTTCTGCTCAGTGACACTACCTTTGATAAGGGAAAACCAATCACTAAATCAGTTTACCTTGAGAGGCCTGTTCACAAAGTAGTTACATTACTTGAGGCCACCTAAAACACACGTAAAGCTAAATGACCTACACTTAAATGTACACTCACACATCACTTCCTTATAATTTTCATTGAGGAAAATCTCTCCTTTTAAGTCAATGAGTGATTTTGGTGGGAGTGTAAATGCTGTTAAAATGTTCTGTGTAGATTTCATGATGTAGATGACTGATTTATAATAAGTTACATAGTTTCATGAATATATATATATATAGTTTGTGTTAAAATGTCTTTATTTGAAATGTACATGTGTAAAGTGTAAAAGCTAGTGTCTCGTGAGAATACCCCTTAACGAGAGTACACGAGACCTTTCATGGACTGCGAGGGAGCAGATGTCTCTCATGAAGCGATTTTAAGCTAAAAGGTTTACTAAAAGAAAAGGTAACACAAAGACTTAAGGACCTCTTTTCAGGACAAGCAGCCAACGAGGTATTTGTCATTTGAGAAATGTTTTCATTTGTGTTTGGACTTAATATGTGTACTGTAAAGTTGCTAATTGGTTTGTACTGTTTACTCGTGACCAGTTCTCACGGCGTAAAGGCGTAATGGCGTATCGGCGTACTGGTGATGGTGAAGCTGAGGAGAGAAAGCTCAAGTAATAAACGCCCGTTTCAAAGAACCGACCTGTGTCTGTGTTGTCGTGAAGAGAGCTACAATTTTTCTTTTCCCGTTTTTATTCTCACTGACGTTGTTCCCATGAACAACAGGATGCATGTAAAGTAAAACATCACGCCTGTGTTAAAACATACAAAATCCACCGCAGTGTAAAGTTAAGGAAAGTTCCTCATGGTTCAGAGGTTGCTCAGCAGAAGATGATTTAAAATGTATTGGTTAAAATGCGTGAAACGGAATGTTTCGATTGGTCAGAATAATCCATGAAAATATAACAAATGTTTTATAAAGAAGGAAACCACATTTATTGTTTTTTCACTTCATATATAGTTTTTAATTAATTAAAAATCAGCCTAATGCTATGCCAGATTCTAGCTTTGTTTGACAGTGTGTAGAACAAACCTGATGACATACACTCCTAGAAAATATTAAAGTCAACCAGACTTTGAGGACTGCGAGCAATAAACGAATCTGACTGAGTCCAAAAACAGCTGGAAATTATTCTGTGTGGTTATCACAGTTTTACACGTTCCTCTTTATTAATTGATTTATTGTGAACAACATGAACGTGAGGGAGAATTTTGCTCAAGCACTGTTCGGTACACTCACAGCTTGCTGTCTTTAACAGTCTTATTATTTTCTTTCATTGTTTGTTTGGGGATTTCTCCAAAACATGTGTTAATCACAATTATTGACAGTCTAATGCATAGGTGTCAAACTCTGGCCCGCGGGCCAAATTTGGCCCGCAGCCTTATTGCATTTGGCCCGCGAGGCCATACCAAATTACTATTAGAGCTGGCCTACTGGTATTATACAGCTAATATATGTATTGTTTAGTATTAAGCTTTGCTTGTTCCATATTCAATTTTTCAGCAAAACTTGTTTGAGTCCATAAGAAAAGATTCATTCTTATATCTGGAGGAAGATTTTTTTTTTCAATAAATATTAACGTTAGCCCGCGACTTTGTTCCAGTTTTGAATTTTGGCCCACTGTGTATTTGAGTTTGACACCCCTGGTCTAGTGTAATAGGTAGATTTGTTTTGAAATGTGCAGAGCTCGTCTGCATCATTGTTTCAGAGAGAAGAATAAACAAGATGTAGTAGTAACCACAAGTGGCCAGCAGGCGTCACTGTGGAGATGGGTTTCATTTTGTTTCGAAGCCTCGATTGAATTCCCCGGCTCTCCCTGCATTTCCCCACAACTGCCAGAGTCATTTCGCCGCCGTCGCTCCCGTGCTGTGCTCACAGCGTGGATTTCAACAGTGAAAGCATACACGACTACTGTCTTCAATTCGTTGACATACATTTAAAACACCTCTCTGCCGTTGCTTTTGTGGTCATTGAAGCATTTTCATTGAAGATCTTTTGAATCCGCCGGAGTCTCTGCTCTCCGCGTCCTGCCGTGGTCCTGCCGTGGTCCTGCCGTGGTTCGGAGCGCAGGCGATAGCAAAGAAGAAAATGTGAGTCGAGGAAGCTCGCGCCACCGGTGTAGCTCTGGCCGTTAGCAGAGTGAAGCTGACCCTCCACCCACTTGAAACGTAAAGGCAAATAGGTGGAGCGGTTAGTGCTACGTTTGTGCAGGTAAAATTAGCGTTTGTGCTGCTACGGTTTTTGAGATATTAAACTTTATTTTATAGGTCATTCAAAGCAAGGGCGTAGATTTGGTATTGGCATTGGTGGGGACGGGTGTTTCAACCACCAAACCCTGCCCTGTTTCTTTTTTTTTTCCCTTTTTGTCTTTGCTTCTTGATAAAAAAGGAGAAATATACTTGCCTACATGTGCTATTCTACATGCTTTTAAACCATTTAAAATTACAATTCATAGTTTTATATGTGAATTATATAATGTTAAATTACTATTAAACAAATGACTAAGTATTTTAGACTTTAGTTTACTTCGGCCATATTCCATATAAATCAGGTATCATACAAAAATAAAAATAGCTTCAAATACAGTCAAGACAATAAAAGAATATGACTTTAAGGACTTAAATCTGGGATGGAGAGATTTCGCAGGTCTTTCCTCCCCACTGCTATCAGACTCCACAACAAAGACTTTTGCAGCTAATCAAACACACACAAACCCACACATGTGCAATAAGACTAAGTGCAATACTCTTTTCTGACAAAGTTGTATTTTTACTCAGTTGTATATAACATTTGTATTCTATTTTTATCCTATTGTATATAATACAACTGACTGCACTAGGACATATTGCCACCTGATTAAATAACACATTGATTTGTGCCATATAAAAAGTGAGACATGTCAATTCAGATTCTTTGCCAAATATACACTAATGAATCAATTTACATCAGCAGCCTAACAATTGTCATGATAATAAATACTAGTTAATCTATAGCACCAAATCATCAGTCAGTCACCTGTGACCTCGCCTCTTCACCTCTGTCCAAGCTACAACATGGCAGAGCTGCCTCTGTCAGCTGACATTCCAAATACATGCAGTCACATATGTGCTTCAAATACAGTAATGAACCAACAAGTCATCATCCAATTTCACCTGTGATCTTGTGTCACCATTACTCTCTGAGCTTTGTGTTGGTTCTTCTGTCACCTGACAAATAGGACATACATGACAATAAGAATAAAATGGGTGGCTGCTTCAGTGTTTCTGTCACTTTGTGCAGATCTTGACTCATCAGTAATGTTTGTAGGGTGAGTGCATTTTTAACACAATTTCTGCAAACTGCACTACAAGGTGGAATATTTGCAAAATCATGACTACCTCATGATATTTTGTCTCAAAAATTAACCCTATGAATATGTCAGTACCATTAAGATGAAATTATTGGGTCACCAACATTTTAACGTTAGACATATAATTTTAACAGCCTCTGTAAACTAATATCCTGGCTTGCTCGAGGCTGCAGTTTTCTCTGACAGTTTCAATCAAAGTTAGAAATGCTACTCTGGGAGACTGAGATAACTAATAGTGCTGCCTGTTTTGCAGTTAGTTTCCAAAACACGTTATTCATGGTTACATACAATTTTAGACTGATGTGGGCCAAAGCCTAGCATAGCCTGTAACGTTATTATGACGGACACATTTTATGAGTGAACTTGACTTTAAGTGACTTACAGGTTTCTTTGAAAAATACTTTCTTATATCCAGGTTCTTCCTTTTTGCTGCCATCCTCCTCTCCTCCTTGCAGGTCCTCGCAGCGCAGGCTTGCCGCTGCTAAAACTAAACAGAGCTCCCTGAAAGGCACAGCCAATCACATTGGTCATATTTGTCACATGAGGTAGGACTCCAATAGAGAACGTAATTTAACTCTTTCTGCACCGCTGGGTGAATGAGACGTTGACAGATCGTTTTTTTTTTCTTTCTATCGGGTTTGTTTTTCTTTACTCGAAGAGATCAAATTATTGGTGGGGACAATTCAATAATCGCCAAATCTACGCCCTTGCTTGGGAGGAAACAATGGTCAATACATCTTTGAAGAGTACAACGTTCAAAGAAAGGAGACAGGCCGGTGGTGTCGGTGTCAAAGTCGATAAATGTCATCGCGTTTTAAATAGAAGTGGCAGGGATTGGAGTGATCATTTATTTGAAAGGCTGACTGACCAGAAAACTCTCGGCTGAACAAGTGCAGTTTGAAATATTAAAGATACTGCTTTCCTCACTGTCACACACTCTTCGAGCCCCTGCAGAGATTCACCAAAGCATTTGTTGCACTCGAACTAAAACAAACTATGGATGGAGGCGCCGGACGTGTCAGTGCTGCACAGCAGCAGAGGCCGCTGTGGGTCTTGTGTTTGTTCTCTCGGCTTCGGATCCAGCTAAATTATAACGAGACTCACGGGCTGGTCGCAACATTTCACGTGTCCAACAAAAGGCTTGCTGTGATCTACCTGACTAGAATATTTGTGGTGTTCTTCGTGAACGGAGCAGAGTAGCAGGGTGTGATCGCGGCGTCACCAGCGACAGGATTGGCTCAGCTGGTCTGTGCGCGCTGACAGTTTCTCTTCCTAAGACCATTTCACAGGAAAGCAAAACCACGGAAGAACGAGCTACAACGTGTGAGGCTATGCACGGAGCCATGGTGCCCTGTTCATGGCCAGCTTCTGATGACGCCGGAGCCGAGAGCTGCTATGTCAACGAGACACATGGAAACTGATAAATATACATATATAAATATATTGAAAAGATGACCATTAAAATGATCTAACAACCCCCTGTGATGTGCCGTTAATTTTATACATGACTTGTGTAGTTACAATCTTTGATATGCTCTGCTGTTTAACAGGAATGAGTGCAAACTGAAACATTTTAAACCCACAAATTCAAACAGCTTTTAATGAAAGAAAGCTGTGGCCGTGCGCACAGAAAAGATGTTACTTTGTTTGTTGTCCGTGTTACAATCCGCGCTGTGAGCACAGCACTGGAGAGACGCAGGCGGAAGGAGCCGGGCTATTGCTCGGAGGTAGACAGCGGGGAAAGTGCAGCCTACAGCCCGATACGTCGATGCACAGTGGCGCTCTGATTTGATGTGCTGAAGCCTCCAGAGAAGAATCCACATTAACACACGGACAGAATTTTATTGTAATTAACATTTTAATTTTTATTATTATTTTTTTTTTATTATTTGTCACCAAGAATGATCCTTCTATTACACATTTGGACAGCTGTACACATTTCATCTTTAAAATGCGTCCCTCCCGTCTACAGGATGATGTTGAACCCAGCATTATAAGATTTAATAGTTTGATTATAGAGTGGTGTAACACACGATGTCAGGCAAAAGGCTCCATGAATGCTCGGTTTGAATTCAAGCAGTTCATAAAAGGGAAAAGCACCCACAGTCTGTGCGTAAAAACACCAGGAGCACCGTTCCCTCTGTTGTGTGTTTAAATTCCTGTCCGCGAAGAGAAGACTGTAATCGTGTATGCTTTCCATCATGTCATCAGAAATCACACCAGGAGAATATTTGTGGCGTTCTTCGTGAACGGAGTAGATGTGTTGACTTTTGATTCAGCAAACTGCCTCGGAGTAAAACACCGCTGTTGAAGGACCCACAGACACACAGCGTGTACTGTTTCTCCTTTATTTCACGACCCGCAACCATGCACTTTCTGGGTTGGCACACACATAATTGCACTGCAGCTCTCCCGGTGTTGCGCGCACAGCTCCTGTCGATGCGTCCTCCTCTCCACTCCAACGTCACTAAAAGCAGTAGGGAGCTCGTCATTGCCATCACCACCACCTGTCCACTCACCTGCCCAGCACCGCCACTTGAGCTCACTGTACCGCCCCTCCCCTGCAGCTGAGCCAGGAACCACACTTCCGCCACAACCGCACACCTGTTGGCGCTCCAGACACTGTACTGTGGATGTCAGTCTAGGTCCTCGGGATCGTGTCTTTCACCGATCTCGTGCCGTCCTCGATGGAAATCCCCGCGTAATGATCTCTATCTAAAGAGGTCGTGATGGGAATCGCGTATGAGCTCCAAACACTGAATCTCAGGGTGTCGTTAAGATCCTCGAGATCGTGGCTTAGACCGCTCTCTGTCGGTCGTGGATTTTCCCCCTCCACCGACATCCCCACAGGATGATCTCTGTCCCCGACCGGCAAACAGGTTATGATGGGGATAAAACATGAAACAACATGAAACCTGAAATACAGAACTGATGGACACCAGCTTCCCTTCGACAGTTTGTCAAAACCTGCTCGCAGCGTGGACGAGACCATACGCGAAGGTGCTGGTTGATGAAGCTGAGTGCACAGCGACCGGCTCTCCGTGAGTCAGTGTGTGCCTGCATTTCCCCACAACTGCCAGAGTCATTTCGTCGCCGTCGCTCCCGTGCTGTGCTCACAGCGTGGATTTCAACAGTGAAAGCATACACGACTACTGTCTTCAATTCGTGGACATACATTTAAAACACCTCTACTCTGCCGTCGCTTTTGTGGTTATTGAAGCACACCTTTCAGTGTGTGTGAATCCGCGGGAGTTTCTGCTCTCCGTGTCCTGGCGTGGTTCGGAGCGCAGGCGATAGTGAAGTAGAAAATGTGAATCGAGGAAGCTCGCGCCACAGGTCTCGCTGTGGCCGTTTGCAAGTACAGTAGGAGTGCCAAGCCAGTGCATTAAAGTGGGCGGGATCAGCTGTGGGTTAGATGATAAAAACCCCGGACCAGACAGATTCATTCATTATTTCAATAGCAGACTGCAACAAAAGCTGTTGACACGTGAACGAAAATTTGATGAACACACTCGACAAGATCCAGAGACCAACTTCAACTCAAGTTCTTAATGAACCTACTTTAAGACTGCCACTTCGTTGATCTGCTCCAGAATAAAATATTACTTGGGAGGAAACAATAGTCAATAGACCTTTGAAGAGTACAACGTTCAAAGAAAGGAGACAGGCCGGTGGTGTCGGTGTCAAAGTCGATAAATGTCATCGCGTTTTAAATAGAAGTGGCAGGGATTGGAGTGATCATTTATTTGAAAGGCTGACTGACCAGAAAACTCTCGGCTGAACAAGTGCAGTTTGAAATATTAAAGATACTGCTTTCCTCACTGTCACACACTCTTCGAGCCCCTGCAGAGATTCACCAAAGCATTTGTTGCACTCGAACTAAAACAAACTATGGATGGAGGCGCCGGACGTGTCAGTGCTGCACAGCAGCAGAGGCCGCTGTGGGTCTTGTGTTTGTTCTCTCGGCTTCGGATCCAGCTAAATTATAACGAGACTCACGGGCTGGTCGCAACATTTCACGTGTCCAACAAAAGGCTTGCTGTGATCTACCTGACTAGAATATTTGTGGTGTTCTTCGTGAACGGAGCAGAGTAGCAGGGTGTGATCGCGGCGTCACCAGCGACAGGATTGGCTCAGCTGGTCTGTGCGCGCTGACAGTTTCTCTTCCTAAGACCATTTCACAGGAAAGCAAAACCACGGAAGAACGAGCTACAACGTGTGAGGCTACGCACGGAGCCATGGTGCCCTGTTCATGGCCAGCTTCTGATGACGCCGGAGCCGAGAGCTGCTATGTCAACGAGACACATGGAAACTGATAAATATACATATATAAATATATTGAAAAGATGACCATTAAAATGATCTAACAACCCCCTGTGATGTGCCGTTAATTTTATACATGACTTGTGTAGTTACAATCTTTGATATCCTCTGCTGTTTAACAGGAATGAGTGCAAACTGAAACATTTTAAACCCACAAATTCAAACAGCTTTTAATGAAAGAAAGCTGTGGCCGTGCGCACAGAAAAGATGTTACTTTGTTTGTTGTCCGTGTTACAATCCGCGCTGTGAGCACAGCACTGGAGAGACGCAGGCGGAAGGAGCCGGGCTATTGCTCGGAGGTAGACAGCGGGGAAAGTGCAGCCTACAGCCCGATACGTCGATGCACAGTGGCGCTCTGATTTGATGTGCTGAAGCCTCCAGAGAAGAATCCACATTAACACACGGACAGAATTTTATTGTGATTAACATTTTAATTTTTATTATTTTTTTTTTAATTATTTGTCACCAAGAATGATCCTTCTATTACACATTTGGACAGCTGTACACATTTCATCTTTAAAATGCGTCCCTCCCGTCTACAGGATGATGTTGAACCCAGCATTATAAGATTTAATAGTTTGATTATAGAGTGGTGTAACACACGATGTCAGGCAAAAGGCTCCATGAATGCTCGGTTTGAATTCAAGCAGTTCATAAAAGGGAAAAGCACCCACAGTCTGTGCGTAAAAACACCAGGAGCACCGTTCCCTCTGTTGTGTGTTTAAATTCCTGTCCGCGAAGAGAAGACTGTAATCGTGTATGCTTTCCATCATGTCATCAGAAATCACACCAGGAGAATATTTGTGGCGTTCTTCGTGAACGGAGTAGATGTGTTGACTTTTGATTCAGCAAACTGCCTCGGAGTAAAACACCGCTGTTGAAGGACCCACAGACACACAGCGTGTACTGTTTCTCCTTTATTTCACGACCCGCAACCATGCACTTTCTGGGTTGGCACACACATAATTGCACTGCAGCTCTCCCGGTGTTGCGCGCACAGCTCCTGTCGATGCGTCCTCCTCTCCACTCCAGCGTCACTAAAAGCAGTAGGGAGCTCGTCATTGCCATCACCACCACCTGTCCACTCACCTGCCCAGCACCGCCACTTGAGCTCACTGTACCGCCCCTCCCCTGCAGCTGAGCCAGGAACCACACTTCCGCCACAACCGCACACCTGTTTGCGCTCCAGACACTGTACTGTGGATGTCAGTCTAGGTCCTCGGGATCGTGTCTTTCACCGATCTCGTGCCGTCCTCGATGGAAATCCCCGCGTAATGATCTCTATCTAAAGAGGTCGTGATGGGAATCGCGTATGAGCTCCAAACACTGAATCTCAGGGTGTCGTTAAGATCCTCGAGATCGTGGCTTAGACCGCTCTCTGTCGGTCGTGGATTTTCCCCCTCCACCGACATCCCCACAGGATGATCTCTGTCCCCGACCGGCAAACAGGTTATGATGGGGATAAAACATGAAACAACATGAAACCTGAAATACAGAACTGATGGACACCAGCTTCCCTTCGACAGTTTGTCAAAACCTGCTCGCAGCGTGGACGAGACCGTACGCGAAGGTGCTGGTTGATGAAGCTGAGTGCACAGCGACCGGCTCTCCGTGAGTCAGTGTGTGCCTGCATTTCCCCACAACTGCCAGAGTCATTTCGTCGCCGTCGCTCCCGTGCTGTGCTCACAGCGTGGATTTCAACAGTGAAAGCATACACGACTACTGTCTTCAATTCGTGGACATACATTTAAAACACCTCTACTCTGCCGTCGCTTTTGTGGTTATTGAAGCACACCTTTCAGTGTGTGTGAATCCGCGGGAGTTTCTGCTCTCCGTGTCCTGGCGTGGTTCGGAGCGCAGGCGATAGTGAAGTAGAAAATGTGAATCGAGGAAGCTCGCGCCACAGGTCTCGCTGTGGCCGTTTGCAAGTACAGTAGGAGTGCCAAGCCAGTGCATTAAAGTGGGCGGGATCAGCTGTGGGTTAGATGATTAAAAACCCCGGACCAGACAGATTCATTCATTATTTCAATAGCAGACTGCAACAAAAGCTGTTGACACATGAACGAAAATTTGATGAACACACTCGACAAGATCCAGAGACCAACTTCAACTCAAGTTCTTAATGAACCTACTTTAAGACTGCCACTTCGTTGATCTGCTCCAGAATAAAATATTACTTGGGAGGAAACAATAGTCAATAGACCTTTGAAGAGTACAACGTTCAAAGAAAGGAGACAGGCCGGTGGTGTCGGTGTCAAAGTCGATAAATGTCATCGCGTTTTAAATAGAAGTGGCAGGGATTGGAGTGATCATTTATTTGAAAGGCTGACTGACCAGAAAACTCTCGGCTGAACAAGTGCAGTTTGAAATATTAAAGATACTGCTTTCCTCACTGTCACACACTCTTCGAGCCCCTGCAGAGATTCACCAAAGCATTTGTTGCACTCGAACTAAAACAAACTATGGATGGAGGCGCCGGACGTGTCAGTGCTGCACAGCAGCAGAGGCCGCTGTGGGTCTTGTGTTTGTTCTCTCGGCTTCGGATCCAGCTAAATTATAACGAGACTCACGGGCTGGTCGCAACATTTCACGTGTCCAACAAAAGGCTTGCTGTGATCTACCTGACTAGAATATTTGTGGTGTTCTTCGTGAACGGAGCAGAGTAGCAGGGTGTGATCGCGGCGTCACCAGCGACAGGATTGGCTCAGCTGGTCTGTGCGCGCTGACAGTTTCTCTTCCTAAGACCATTTCACAGGAAAGCAAAACCACGGAAGAACGAGCTACAACGTGTGAGGCTATGCACGGAGCCATGGTGCCCTGTTCATGGCCAGCTTCTGATGACGCCGGAGCCGAGAGCTGCTATGTCAACGAGACACATGGAAACTGATAAATATACATATATAAATATATTGAAAAGATGACCATTAAAATGATCTAACAACCCCCTGTGATGTGCCGTTAATTTTATACATGACTTGTGTAGTTACAATCTTTGATATGCTCTGCTGTTTAACAGGAATGAGTGCAAACTGAAACATTTTAAACCCACAAATTCAAACAGCTTTTAATGAAAGAAAGCTGTGGCCGTGCGCACAGAAAAGATGTTACTTTGTTTTTTGTCCGTGTTACAATCCGCGCTGTGAGCACAGCACTGGAGAGACGCAGGCGGAAGGAGCCGGGCTATTGCTCGGAGGTAGACAGCGGGGAAAGTGCAGCCTACAGCCCGATACGTCGATGCACAGTGGCGCTCTGATTTGATGTGCTGAAGCCTCCAGAGAAGAATCCACATTAACACACGGACAGAATTTTATTGTGATTAACATTTTAATTTTTATTTTTTTTTTTTTAATTATTTGTCACCAAGAATGATCCTTCTATTACACATTTGGACAGCTGTACACATTTCATCTTTAAAATGCGTCCCTCCCGTCTACAGGATGATGTTGAACCCAGCATTATAAGATTTAATAGTTTGATTATAGAGTGGTATAACACACGATGTCAGGCAAAAGGCTCCATGAATGCTCGGTTTGAATTCAAGCAGTTCATAAAAGGGAAAAGCACCCACAGTCTGTGCGTAAAAACACCAGGAGCACCGTTCCCTCTGTTGTGTGTTTAAATTCCTGTCCGCGAAGAGAAGACTGTAATCGTGTATGCTTTCCATCATGTCATCAGAAATCACACCAGGAGAATATTTGTGGCGTTCTTCGTGAACGGAGTAGATGTGTTGACTTTTGATTCAGCAAACTGCCTCGGAGTAAAACACCGCTGTTGAAGGACCCACAGACACACAGCGTGTACTGTTTCTCCTTTATTTCACGACCCGCAACCATGCACTTTCTGGGTTGGCACACACATAATTGCACTGCAGCTCTCCCGGTGTTGCGCGCACAGCTCCTGTCGATGCGTCCTCCTCTCCACTCCAGCGTCACTAAAAGCAGTAGGGAGCTCGTCATTGCCATCACCACCACCTGTCCACTCACCTGCCCAGCACCGCCACTTGAGCTCACTGTACCGCCCCTCCCCTGCAGCTGAGCCAGGAACCACACTTCCGCCACAACCGCACACCTGTTTGCGCTCCAGACACTGTACTGTGGATGTCAGTCTAGGTCCTCGGGATCGTGTCTTTCACCGATCTCGTGCCGTCCTCGATGGAAATCCCCGCGTAATGATCTCTATCTAAAGAGGTCGTGATGGGAATCGCGTATGAGCTCCAAACACTGAATCTCAGGGTGTCGTTAAGATCCTCGAGATCGTGGCTTAGACCGCTCTCTGTCGGTCGTGGATTTTCCCCCTCCACCGACATCCCCACAGGATGATCTCTGTCCCCGACCGGCAAACAGGTTATGATGGGGATAAAACATGAAACAACATGAAACCTGAAATACAGAACTGATGGACACCAGCTTCCCTTCGACAGTTTGTCAAAACCTGCTCGCAGCGTGGACGAGACCGTACGCGAATTCAATTCAATTCAATTCAATTCAATTCAATTTTATTTATATAGCGCCAAATCACAACAAAAGTCGCCTCAAGGCGCTTTATATTGTACAGTAGATAGCACAATAATAAATACAGAGAAAAACCCAACAATCATATGACCCCCTATGAGCAAGCACTTTGGCGACAGTGGGAAGGAAAAACTCCCTTTTAACAGGAAGAAACCTCCGGCAGAACCAGGCTCAGGGAGGGGCGGCCATCTGCTGCGACCGGTTGGGGTGAAAGAAGGAAAACAGGATGAAAGACATGCTGTGGAAGAGAGACAGAGATTAATAACAGATATGATTCGATGCAGAGAGGTCTATTAGCACATAGTGAGTGAGAAAGGTGACTGGAAGGGAAAAACTCAATGCATCATGGGAATCCCCGGCAGCCTACGTCTATTGCAGCATAACTAAGGGAGGATTCAGGGTCACCTGGTCCAGCCCTAACTATATGCTTTAGCAAAAAGGAAAGTTTTAAGCCTAATCTTGAAAGTAGAGATAGTGTCTGTCTCCCGAATCCAAACTGGAAACTGGTTCCACAGAAGAGGGGCCTGAAAACTGAAGGCTCTGCCTCCCATTCTACTTTTAAATACTCTAGGAACAACAAGTAGGCCTGCAGTGCAAGAGCGAAGTGCTCTAATAGGGTGATATGGTACTACAAGGTCATTAAGATAAGATGGGGCCTGATTATTTAAGACCTTGTATGTGAGGAGCAGGATTTTGAAATCAATTCTGGATTTAACAGGAAGCCAATGAAGGGAAGCCAAAACAGGAGAAATATGCTCTCTCTTTCTAGTCCCTGTCAGTACTCTTGCTGCAGCATTTTGAATTAGCTGAAGGCTTCTCAGCGAGTTTTTAGGACTTCCTGATAATAGTGAATTACAGTAGTCCAGCCTGGAAGTAATAAATGCATGAACTAGTTTTTCAGCATCACTCTGAGACAGGATATTTCTAATTTTAGAGATATTGCGCAAATGGAAGAAAGCAGTCTTACATATTTGTTTAATATGTGCATTGAAGGACATTTCCTGGTCAAAAATGACTCCAAGGTTTCTCACAGTGTTACTGGAGGCCAAGGTAATGCCATCCAGAGTAAGAATCTGCTTAGATACCATATTTCTAAGATTTTCAGGGCCGAGTACAACAACCTCAGTTTTATCTGAATTAAGAAGCAGAAAGTTAGCGGCCATCCAGGTCTTTATGTCTTTAAGACATTCCTGCAGTTTAACTAATTGGTGTGTGTTACCTGGCTTCATGGATAGATAGAGCTGCGTGTCATCTGCATAGCAGTGAAAATTTATGCTATGTCTTCTAATGATGTTGCCTAGGGGAAGCATGTATAATGTAAATAGAATTGGTCCTAGCACTGAACCCTGTGGAACACCATAATTGACCTTAGTGTCTGAAGAGGACTCTCCATTTACATGTACAAACTGGAGTCTATTAGATAGATATGATACAAACCACTGCAGTGCAGTACCTGTAATACCTACAGCATGTTCTAATCGCTCTAATAGGATATTATGGTCAACAGTATCGAACGCAGCACTGAGGTCTAGCAGGACAAGCACAGAGATGAGTCCACTGTCAGAGGCCATAAGAAGATCATTTGTAACCTTCACTAAAGCTGTTTCTGTGCTGTGATGAGCTCTGAAACCTGACTGAAACGCTTCAAATAAGCCATTCCTCTGCAGATGATCAGTTAGCTGTTTGACAACTACTCTTTCAAGGATTTTTGATATGAAAGGAAGGTTGGAGATTGGCCTATAATTAGCTAAGACAGCTGGGTCTAGAGATGGCTTTTTAAGTAAAGGTTTAACTACAGCCAGCTTGAAGGCCTATGGTACATAGCCGATTATTAGAGATAGGTTGATCATAGTTAAGATCGAAGAATTAATTAATGGCAGGACTTCTTTGAGCAGTTTTGTAGGAATGGGGTCTAAAAGACACGTTGATGGTTTGGAGGAATTAATTATTGAAGTTAACTCAGAAAGATCAATTGGAAAAAAAGAGTCTAACTTAACATCGATGGTACTAAGAGTAGCTGTAGATAATATTACATCTGTGGGATGATTATTGGTAATTTTTTCTCTAATGATAAAAATTTTATTTGTGAAGAAGTTCATGAAGTCATTACTAGTTAACGTTAAAGGGATGGTTGGCTCAGTAGAGCTCTGACTGTTTGTCAGCCTGGCTACAGTGCTGAAGAGAAACCTGGGGTTGTTCTTATTTTCTTCAATCAGTGACGAATAGTAAGATGTTCTGGCTTTGCGGAGGGCTTTCTTATAAAGCAGCAAACTATTTCTCCAGGCTAAATGATGATCCTCTAAATTTGTGACACGCCATTTCCTCTCCAGCTTACGAGTTATCTGCTTTAGGCTACGTGTTTGAGAATTATACCACGGAGTCAGGGACTTTGGATTTGAGGCCTTAGTTTTCACAGGAGCTACAGTATCCAGAGTCGTACGTAGTGAGGAGGTAAAATTATTAACAAGATAATCGACCTCTGTTGGAGTAGCGTTCAGATAGCTGCTCTGCTCTATGTTGGTACAGGGCATTGAAGATGATAACAGTGGGTGGATTATATTCTTAAACTTAGTTACAGCACTTTCAGAAAGACATCTACTTTGATAAAGTCTACTCTCCACTGCTGTGTAATCAATTATTGTAAATGTAAATGTTATCAGGAAATGATCAGACAGCAGAGGGTTTTCAGGAAACACTGTTAAATATTCAGTTTCTATGCCATATGTTAAAACAAGATCTAGAGTGTGATTAAAGTGGTGGGTGGGTTCTTTTACATTTTGAGAGAAGCCAATTGAGTCTAGTAACAGATTAAATGCGATGTTGAGGCTGTCATTTTTAGCATCTACATGGATGTTAAAATCACCCACAATAATTATTTTATCTGAGCTGAGCACTAAATCAGATAAAAAGTCTGAGAAATCAGAGAGAAACTCTGTGTAAGGCCCAGGTGGACGATAGATGATAACAAGTAAGACTGGTTTCTGAGTTTTACAGCTGGGGTGGACGAGGCTAAGCATCAGGCTTTCAAATGAATTAAAAGTCTGTCTTGGTCTTTCGTTAATTAATAGGCTGGTTGATGAAGCTGAGTGCACAGCGACCGGCTCTCCGTGAGTCAGTGTGTGCCTGCATTTCCCCACAACTGCCAGAGTCATTTCGTCGCCGTCGCTCCCGTGCTGTGCTCACAGCGTGGATTTCAACAGTGAAAGCATACACGACTACTGTCTTCAATTCGTGGACATACATTTAAAACACCTCTACTCTGCCGTCGCTTTTGTGGTTATTGAAGCACACCTTTCAGTGTGTGTGAATCCGCGGGAGTTTCTGCTCTCCGTGTCCTGGCGTGGTTCGGAGCGCAGGCGATAGTGAAGTAGAAAATGTGAATCGAGGAAGCTCGCGCCACAGGTCTCGCTGTGGCCGTTTGCAAGTACAGTAGGAGTGCCAAGCCAGTGCATTAAAGTGGGCGGGATCAGCTGTGGGTTAGATGATAAAAACCCCGGACCAGACAGATTCATTCATTATTTCAATAGCAGACTGCAACAAAAGCTGTTGACACATGAACGAAAATTTGATGAACACACTCGACAAGATCCAGAGACCAACTTCAACTCAAGTTCTTAATGAACCTACTTTAAGACTGCCACTTCGTTGATCTGCTCCAGAATAAAATATTACTTGGGAGGAAACAATAGTCAATAGACCTTTGAAGAGTACAACGTTCAAAGAAAGGAGACAGGCCGGTGGTGTCGGTGTCAAAGTCGATAAATGTCATCGCGTTTTAAATAGAAGTGGCAGGGATTGGAGTGATCATTTATTTGAAAGGCTGACTGACCAGAAAACTCTCGGCTGAACAAGTGCAGTTTGAAATATTAAAGATACTGCTTTCCTCACTGTCACACACTCTTCGAGCCCCTGCAGAGATTCACCAAAGCATTTGTTGCACTCGAACTAAAACAAACTATGGATGGAGGCGCCGGACGTGTCAGTGCTGCACAGCAGCAGAGGCCGCTGTGGGTCTTGTGTTTGTTCTCTCGGCTTCGGATCCAGCTAAATTATAACGAGACTCACGGGCTGGTCGCAACATTTCACGTGTCCAACAAAAGGCTTGCTGTGATCTACCTGACTAGAATATTTGTGGTGTTCTTCGTGAACGGAGCAGAGTAGCAGGGTGTGATCGCGGCGTCACCAGCGACAGGATTGGCTCAGCTGGTCTGTGCGCGCTGACAGTTTCTCTTCCTAAGACCATTTCACAGGAAAGCAAAACCACGGAAGAACGAGCTACAACGTGTGAGGCTATGCACGGAGCCATGGTGCCCTGTTCATGGCCAGCTTCTGATGACGCCGGAGCCGAGAGCTGCTATGTCAACGAGACACATGGAAACTGATAAATATACATACATACATATATATGTTGAAAAGATGACTATTAAAATGATCTAACAACCCCCTGTGATGTGCCGTTAATTTTATACATGACTTGTGTAGTTACAATCTTTGATATGCTCTGCTGTTTAACAGGAATGAGTGCAAACTGAAACATTTTAAACCCACAAATTCAAACAGCTTTTAATGAAAGAAAGCTGTGGCCGTGCGCACAGAAAAGATGTTACTTTGTTTGTTGTCCGTGTTACAATCCGCGCTGTGAGCACAGCACTGGAGAGACGCAGGCGGAAGGAGCCGGGCTATTGCTCGGAGGTAGACAGCGGGGAAAGTGCAGCCTACAGCCCGATACGTCGATGCACAGTGGCGCTCTGATTTGATGTGCTGAAGCCTCCAGAGAAGAATCCACATTAACACACGGACAGAATTTTATTGTGATTAACATTTTAATTTTTATTATTTTTTTTTTTAAATTATTTGTCACCAAGAATGATCCTTCTATTACACATTTGGACAGCTGTACACATTTCATCTTTAAAATGCGTCCCTCCCGTCTACAGGATGATGTTGAACCCAGCATTATAAGATTTAATAGTTTGATTATAGAGTGGTGTAACACACGATGTCAGGCAAAAGGCTCCATGAATGCTCGGTTTGAATTCAAGCAGTTCATAAAAGGGAAAAGCACCCACAGTCTGTGCGTAAAAACACCAGGAGCACCGTTCCCTCTGTTGTGTGTTTAAATTCCTGTCCACGAAGAGAAGACTGTAATCGTGTATGCTTTCCATCATGTCATCAGAAATCACACCAGGAGAATATTTGTGGCGTTCTTCGTGAACGGAGTAGATGTGTTGACTTTTGATTCAGCAAACTGCCTCGGAGTAAAACACCGCTGTTGAAGGACCCACAGACACACAGCGTGTACTGTTTCTCCTTTATTTCACGACCCGCAACCATGCACTTTCTGGGTTGGCACACACATAATTGCACTGCAGCTCTCCCGGTGTTGCGCGCACAGCTCCTGTCGATGCGTCCTCCTCTCCACTCCAGCGTCACTAAAAGCAGTAGGGAGCTCGTCATTGCCATCACCACCACCTGTCCACTCACCTGCCCAGCACCGCCACTTGAGCTCACTGTACCGCCCCTCCCCTGCAGCTGAGCCAGGAACCACACTTCCGCCACAACCGCACACCTGTTGGCGCTCCAGACACTGTACTGTGGATGTCAGTCTAGGTCCTCGGGATCGTGTCTTTCACCGATCTCGTGCCGTCCTCGATGGAAATCCCCGCGTAATGATCTCTATCTAAAGAGGTCGTGATGGGAATCGCGTATGAGCTCCAAACACTGAATCTCAGGGTGTCGTTAAGATCCTCGAGATCGTGGCTTAGACCGCTCTCTGTCGGTCGTGGATTTTCCCCCTCCACCGACATCCCCACAGGATGATCTCTGTCCCCGACCGGCAAACAGGTTATGATGGGATAAAACATGAAACAACATGAAACCTGAAATACAGAACTGATGGACACCAGCTTCCCTTCGACAGTTTGTCAAAACCTGCTCGCAGCGTGGACGAGACCGTACGCGAAGGTGCTGGTTGATGAAGCTGAGTGCACAGCGACCGGCTCTCCGTGAGTCAGTGTGTGCCTGCATTTCCCCACCACTGCCAGAGTCATTTCGTCGCCGTCGCTCCCGTGCTGTGCTCACAGCGTGGATTTCAACAGTGAAAGCATACACGACTACTGTCTTCAATTCGTGGACATACATTTAAAACACCTCTACTCTGCCGTCGCTTTTGTGGTTATTGAAGCACACCTTTCAGTGTGTGTGAATCCGCGGGAGTTTCTGCTCTCCGTGTCCTGGCGTGGTTCGGAGCGCAGGCGATAGTGAAGTAGAAAATGTGAATCGAGGAAGCTCGCGCCACAGGTCTCGCTGTGGCCGTTTGCAAGTACAGTAGGAGTGCCAAGCCAGTGCATTAAAGTGGGCGGGATCAGCTGTGGGTTAGATGATAAAAACCCCGGACCAGACAGATTCATTCATTATTTCAATAGCAGACTGCAACAAAAGCTGTTGACACATGAACGAAAATTTGATGAACACACTCGACAAGATCCAGAGACCAACTTCAACTCAAGTTCTTAATGAACCTACTTTAAGACTGCCACTTCGTTGATCTGCTCCAGAATAAAATATTACTTGGGAGGAAACAATAGTCAATAGACCTTTGAAGAGTACAACGTTCAAAGAAAGGAGACAGGCCGGTGGTGTCGGTGTCAAAGTCGATAAATGTCATCGCGTTTTAAATAGAAGTGGCAGGGATTGGAGTGATCATTTATTTGAAAGGCTGACTGACCAGAAAACTCTCGGCTGAACAAGTGCAGTTTGAAATATTAAAGATACTGCTTTCCTCACTGTCACACACTCTTCGAGCCCCTGCAGAGATTCACCAAAGCATTTGTTGCACTCGAACTAAAACAAACTATGGATGGAGGCGCGGGACGTGTCAGTGCTGCACAGCAGCAGAGGCCGCTGTGGGTCTTGTGTTTGTTCTCTCGGCTTCGGATCCAGCTAAATTATAACGAGACTCACGGGCTGGTCGCAACATTTCACGTGTCCAACAAAAGGCTTGCTGTGATCTACCTGACTAGAATATTTGTGGTGTTCTTCGTGAACGGAGCAGAGTAGCAGGGTGTGATCGCGGCGTCACCAGCGACAGGATTGGCTCAGCTGGTCTGTGCGCGCTGACAGTTTCTCTTCCTAAGACCATTTCACAGGAAAGCAAAACCACGGAAGAACGAGCTACAACGTGTGAGGCTATGCACGGAGCCATGGTGCCCTGTTCATGGCCAGCTTCTGATGACGCCGGAGCCGAGAGCTGCTATGTCAACGAGACACATGGAAACTGATAAATATACATACATACATATATATGTTGAAAAGATGACTATTAAAATGATCTAACAACCCCCTGTGATGTGCCGTTAATTTTATACATGACTTGTGTAGTTACAATCTTTGATATGCTCTGCTGTTTAACAGGAATGAGTGCAAACTGAAACATTTTAAACCCACAAATTCAAACAGCTTTTAATGAAAGAAAGCTGTGGCCGTGCGCACAGAAAAGATGTTACTTTGTTTGTTGTCCGTGTTACAATCCGCGCTGTGAGCACAGCACTGGAGAGACGCAGGCGGAAGGAGCCGGGCTATTGCTCGGAGGTAGACAGCGGGGAAAGTGCAGCCTACAGCCCGATACGTCGATGCACAGTGGCGCTCTGATTTGATGTGCTGAAGCCTCCAGAGAAGAATCCACATTAACACACGGACAGAATTTTATTGTGATTAACATTTTAATTTTTATTATTATTTTTTTATTATTATTTGTCACCAAGAATGATCCTTCTATTACACATTTGGACAGCTGTACACATTTCATCTTTAAAATGCGTCCCTCCCGTCTACAGGATGATGTTGAACCCAGCATTATAAGATTTAATAGTTTGATTATAGAGTGGTGTAACACACGATGTCAGGCAAAAGGCTCCATGAATGCTCGGTTTGAATTCAAGCAGTTCATAAAAGGGAAAAGCACCCACAGTCTGTGCGTAAAAACACCAGGAGCACCGTTCCCTCTGTTGTGTGTTTAAATTCCTGTCCGCGAAGAGAAGACTGTAATCGTGTATGCTTTCCATCATGTCATCAGAAATCACACCAGGAGAATATTTGTGGCGTTCTTCGTGAACGGAGTAGATGTGTTGACTTTTGATTCAGCAAACTGCCTCGGAGTAAAACACCGCTGTTGAAGGACCCACAGACACACAGCGTGTACTGTTTCTCCTTTATTTCACGACCCGCAACCATGCACTTTCTGGGTTGGCACACACATAATTGCACTGCAGCTCTCCGGTGTTGCGCGCACAGCTCCTGTCGATGCGTCCTCCTCTCCACTCCAGCGTCACTAAAAGCAGTAGGGAGCTCGTCATTGCCATCACCACCACCTGTCCACTCACCTGCCCAGCACCGCCACTTGAGCTCACTGTACCGCCCCTCCCCTGCAGCTGAGCCAGGAACCACACTTCCGCCACAACCGCACACCTGTTGGCGCTCCAGACACTGTACTGTGGATGTCAGTCTAGGTCCTCGGGATCGTGTCTTTCACCGATCTCGTGCCGTCCTCGATGGAAATCCCCGCGTAATGATCTCTATCTAAAGAGGTCGTGATGGGAATCGCGTATGAGCTCCAAACACTGAATCTCAGGGTGTCGTTAAGATCCTCGAGATCGTGGCTTAGACCGCTCTCTGTCGGTCGTGGATTTTCCCCCTCCACCGACATCCCCACAGGATGATCTCTGTCCCGACCGGCAAACAGGTTATGATGGGGATAAAACATGAAACAACATGAAACCTGAAATACAGAACTGATGGACACCAGCTTCCCTTCGACAGTTTGTCAAAACCTGCTCGCAGCGTGGACGAGACCGTACGCGAAGGTGCTGGTTGATGAAGCTGAGTGCACAGCGACCGGCTCTCCGTGAGTCAGTGTGTGCCTGCATTTCCCCACCACTGCCAGAGTCATTTCGTCGCCGTCGCTCCCGTGCTGTGCTCACAGCGTGGATTTCAACAGTGAAAGCATACACGACTACTGTCTTCAATTCGTGGACATACATTTAAAACACCTCTACTCTGCCGTCGCTTTTGTGGTTATTGAAGCACACCTTTCAGTGTGTGTGAATCCGCGGGAGTTTCTGCTCTCCGTGTCCTGGCGTGGTTCGGAGCGCAGGCGATAGTGAAGTAGAAAATGTGAATCGAGGAAGCTCGCGCCACAGGTCTGGCTGTGGCCGTTTGCAAGTACAGTAGGAGTGCCAAGCCAGTGCATTAAAGTGGGCGGGATCAGCTGTGGGTTAGATGACAAAACCCCGGACCAGACAGATTCATTCATTATTTCAATAGCAGACTGCAACAAAAGCTGTTGACACATGAACGAAAATTTGATGAACACACTCGACAAGATCCAGAGACCAACTTCAACTCAAGTTTTAATGAACCTACTTTAAGACTGCCACTTCGTTGATCTGCTCCAGAATAAAATATTACTTGGGAGGAAACAATAGTCAATAGACCTTTGAAGAGTACAACGTTCAAAGAAAGGAGACAGGCCGGTGGTGTCGGTGTCAAAGTCGATAAATGTCATCGCGTTTTAAATAGAAGTGGCAGGGATTGGAGTGATCATTTATTTGAAAGGCTGACTGACCAGAAAACTTCGGCTGAACAAGTGCAGTTTGAAATATTAAAGATACTGCTTTCCTCACTGTCACACACTCTTCGAGCCCCTGCAGAGATTCACCAAAGCATTTGTTGCACTCGAACTAAAACAAACTATGGATGGAGGCGCGGGACGTGTCAGTGCTGCACAGCAGCAGAGGCCGCTGTGGGTCTTGTGTTTGTTCTCTCGGCTTCGGATCCAGCTAAATTATAACGAGACTCACGGGCTGGTCGCAACATTTCACGTGTCCAACAAAAGGCTTGCTGTGATCTACCTGACTAGAATATTTGTGGTGTTCTTCGTGAACGGAGCAGAGTAGCAGGGTGTGATCGCGGCGTCACCAGCGACAGGATTGGCTCAGCTGGTCTGTGCGCGCTGACAGTTTCTCTTCCTAAGACCATTTCACAGGAAAGCAAAACCACGGAAGAACGAGCTACAACGTGTGAGGCTATGCACGGAGCCATGGTGCCCTGTTCATGGCCAGCTTCTGATGACGCCGGAGCCGAGAGCTGCTATGTCAACGAGACACATGGAAACTGATAAATATACATACATACATATATATGTTGAAAAGATGACTATTAAAATGATCTAACAACCCCCTGTGATGTGCCGTTAATTTTATACATGATTGTGTAGTTACAATCTTTGATATGCTCTGCTGTTTAACAGGAATGAGTGCAAACTGAAACATTTTAAACCCACAAATTCAAACAGCTTTTAATGAAAGAAAGCTGTGGCCGTGCGCACAGAAAAGATGTTACTTTGTTTGTTGTCCGTGTTACATCCGCGCTGTGAGCACAGCACTGGAGAGACGCAGGCGGAAGGAGCCGGGCTATTGCTCGGAGGTAGACAGCGGGGAAAGTGCAGCCTACAGCCCGATACGTCGATGCACAGTGGCGCTCTGATTGATGTGCTGAAGCCTCCAGAGAAGAATCCACATTAACACACGGACAGAATTTATTGTGATTAACATTTTAATTTTATTATTATTTTTTATTATTATTTGTCACCAAGAATGATCCTTCTATTACACATTTGGACAGCTGTACACATTTCATCTTTAAATGCGTCCCTCCCGTCTACAGGATGATGTTGAACCCAGCATTATAAGATTTAATAGTTTGATTATAGAGTGGTGTAACACACGATGTCAGGCAAAAGGCTCCATGAATGCTCGGTTTGAATTCAAGCAGTTCATAAAAGGGAAAAGCACCCACAGTCTGTGCGTAAAAACACCAGGAGCACCGTTCCCTCTGTGTGTGTTTAAATTCCTGTCCGCGAAGAGAAGACTGTAATCGTGTATGCTTCCATCATGTCATCAGAAATCACACCAGGAGAATATTTGTGGCGTTCTTCGTGACGGAGTAGATGTGTTGACTTTGATTCAGCAAACTGCCTCGGAGTAAAACACCGCTGTTGAAGGACCCACAGACACACAGCGTGTACTGTTTCTCCTTTATTTCACGACCCGCAACCATGCACTTTCTGGGTTGGCACACACATAATTGCACTGCAGCTCTCCCGGTGTTGCGCGCACAGCTCCTGTCGATGCGTCCTCCTCTCCACTCCAGCGTCACTAAAAGCAGTAGGGAGCTCGTCATTGCCATCACCACCACCTGTCCACTCACCTGCCCAGCACCGCCACTTGAGCTCACTGTACCGCCCCTCCCCTGCAGCTGAGCCAGGAACCACACTTCCGCCACAACCGCACACCTGTTGGCGCTCCAGACACTGTACTGTGGATGTCAGTCTAGGTCCTCGGGATCGTGTCTTTCACCGATCTCGTGCCGTCCTCGATGGAAATCCCCGCGTAATGATCTCTATCTAAAGAGGTCGTGATGGAATCGCGTATGAGCTCCAAACACTGAATCTCAGGGTGTCGTTAAGATCCTCGAGATCGTGGCTTAGACCGCTCTCTGTCGGTCGTGGATTTTCCCCCTCCACGACATCCCCACAGGATGATCTCTGTCCCGACCGGCAAACAGGTTATGATGGGGATAAAACATGAAACAACATGAAACCTGAAATACAGAACTGATGGACACCAGCTTCCCTTCGACAGTTTGTCAAAACTGCTCGCAGCGTGGACGAGACCGTACGCGAAGGTGCTGGTTGATGAAGCTGAGTGCACAGCGACCGGCTCTCCGTGAGTCAGTGTGTGCCTGCATTTCCCCACCACTGCCAGAGTCATTTCGTCGCCGTCGCTCCCGTGCTGTGCTCACAGCGTGGATTTCAACAGTGAAGCATACACGACTACTGTCTTCAATTCGTGGACATACATTTAAAACACCTCTACTCTGCCGTCGCTTTTGTGTTATTGAAGCACACCTTTCAGTGTGTGTGAATCCGCGGGAGTTTCTGCTCTCCGTGTCTGGCGTGGTTCGGAGCGCAGGCGATAGTGAAGTAGAAAATGTGAATCGAGGAAGCTCGCGCCACAGGTCTGGCTGTGGCCGTTTGCAAGTACAGTAGGAGTGCCAAGCCAGTGCATTAAAGTGGGCGGGATCAGCTGTGGTTAGATGATAAAAACCCGGACCAGACAGATTCATTCATTATTCAATAGCGACTGCAACAAAAGCTGTTGACACATGAACGAAACTTTGATGACACACTCGACAAGATCCAGAGACCAACTTCAACTCAAGTTCTTAATGAACTACTTTAAGACTGCCACTTCGTTGATCTGCTCCAGAATAAAATATTACTTGGGAGGAACAATAGTCAATAGACCTTTGAAGAGTACAACGTTCAAAGAAAGGAGACAGGCCGGTGGTGTCGGTGTCAAAGTCGATAAATGTCATCGCGTTTTAAATAGAAGTGGCAGGGATTGGAGTGATCATTTATTTGAAAGGCTGACTGACCAGAAACTCTCGCTGAACAAGTGCAGTTTGAAATATTAAAAGATACTGCTTTCCTCACTGTCACACACTCTTCGAGCCCTGCAGAGATTCACCAAAGCATTTGTTGCACTCGAACTAAAACAAACTATGGATGGAGGCGCGGGACGTGTCAGTGCTGCACAGCAGCAGAGGCCGCTGTGGGTCTTGTGTTTGTTCTCTCGGCTTCGGATCCAGCTAAATTATAACGAGACTCACGGGCTGGTCGCAACATTCACGTGTCCAACAAAAGGCTTGCTGTGATCTACCTGACTAGAATATTTGTGGTGTTCTTCGTGAACGGAGCAAGTAGCAGGGTGTGATCGCGGCGTCACCAGCGACAGGATTGGCTCAGCTGGTCTGTGCGCGCTGACAGTTTCTCTTCCTAAGACCATTTCACAGGAAAGCAAAACCACGGAAGAACGAGCTACAACGTGTGAGGCTATGCACGGAGCCATGGTGCCTGTTCATGGCCAGCTTCTGATGACGCCGGAGCGAGAGCTGCTATGTCAACGAGACACATGGAAACTGATAAATATACATACATACATTATATGTTGAAAAGATGACTATTAAAATGATCTAACAACCCCCTGTGATGTGCCGTTAATTTTATACATGACTTGTGTAGTTACAATCTTTGATATGCTCTGCTGTTTAACAGGAATGAGTGCAAACTGAAACATTTTAAACCCACAAATTCAAACAGCTTTTAATGAAAGAAAGCTGTGGCCGTGCGCACAGAAAAGATGTTACTTTGTTTTTGTCCGTGTTACAATCCGCGCTGTGAGCACAGCACTGGAGAGACGCAGGCGGAAGGAGCCGGGCTATTGCTCGGAGGTAGACAGCGGGGAAAGTGCAGCCTACAGCCCGATACGTCGATGCACAGTGGCGCTCTGATTTGATGTGCTGAAGCCTCCAGAGAAGAATCCACATTAACACACGGACAGAATTTTATTGTGATTAACATTTTAATTTTTATTATTTTTTTTTTAATTATTTGTCACCAAGAATGATCCTTCTATTACACATTTGGACAGCTGTACACATTTCATCTTTAAAATGCGTCCCTCCCGTCTACAGGATGATGTTGAACCCAGCATTATAAGATTTAATAGTTTGATTATAGAGTGGTGTAACACACGATGTCAGGCAAAAGGCTCCATGAATGCTCGGTTTGAATTCAAGCAGTTCATAAAAGGGAAAAGCACCCACAGTCTGTGCGTAAAAACACCAGGAGCACCGTTCCCTCTGTTGTGTGTTTAAATTCCTGTCCGCGAAGAGAAGACTGTAATCGTGTATGCTTTCCATCATGTCATCAGAAATCACACCAGGAGAATATTTGTGGCGTTCTTCGTGAACGGAGTAGATGTGTTGACTTTTGATTCAGCAAACTGCCTCGGAGTAAAACACCGCTGTTGAAGGACCCACAGACACACAGCGTGTACTGTTTCTCCTTTATTTCACGACCCGCAACCATGCACTTTCTGGGTTGGCACACACATAATTGCACTGCAGCTCTCCCGGTGTTGCGCGCACAGCTCCTGTCGATGCGTCCTCCTCTCCACTCCAGCGTCACTAAAAGCAGTAGGGAGCTCGTCATTGCCATCACCACCACCTGTCCACTCACCTGCCCAGCACCGCCACTTGAGCTCACTGTACCGCCCCTCCCCTGCAGCTGAGCCAGGAACCACACTTCCGCCACAACCGCACACCTGTTTGCGCTCCAGACACTGTACTGTGGATGTCAGTCTAGGTCCTCGGGATCGTGTCTTTCACCGATCTCGTGCCGTCCTCGATGGAAATCCCCGCGTAATGATCTCTATCTAAAGAGGTCGTGATGGGAATCGCGTATGAGCTCCAAACACTGAATCTCAGGGTGTCGTTAAGATCCTCGAGATCGTGGCTTAGACCGCTCTCTGTCGGTCGTGGATTTTCCCCCTCCACCGACATCCCACAGGATGATCTCTGTCCCCGACCGGCAAACAGGTTATGATGGGGATAAAACATGAAACAACATGAAACCTGAAATACAGAACTGATGGACACCAGCTTCCTTCGACAGTTTGTCAAAACCTGCTCGCAGCGTGGACGAGACCTACGCGAAGGTGCTGGTTGATGAAGCTGAGTGCACAGCGACCGGCTCTCCGTGAGTCAGTGTGTGCCTGCATTTCCCCACAACTGCCAGAGTCATTTCGTCGCCGTCGCTCCCGTGCTGTGCTCACAGCGTGGATTTCAACAGTGAAAGCATACACGACCACTGTCTCCCTTCATTGACACGAATTTCAAAATCTTCTACTCTACGGCCGCTTTTATTGTAATTGAAGCACATCTTTCAGTGTGCATGAATTCGCTGGAGTCTCTGCTCTTCCTGTCCTGACGTGGTTCAGAGCGCAGGCAGTAAAGAACAAAATGTGCATCGAGGAAACTCGCGCCACCGGTGTCACTCTCCCTTTACACTACACCACTCCAGCACACAGCAGACCGTGCGCAATGGTGCTCCTGGTGTTTTTACGCACAGACTTTGGGTGCTGTTAGTATTTTATGAATTACTTGAATTCAAACAGCGTGGATTTCAACACGTATTAATGTATCCACATGGTGTGAGATTATTATATTATCTATGCCACGTTATACCTCTAATTAAAGATTGTGAAATCATTATGTAGTTTTAGGTTGCATTCACCTCTTGACTTAGAATAAGGTGACAACTATTAGATTATTAGACTGATTTGTATTACATTAGACTGCTGATTATTATGAATGAATTACATTGTTTTATGATGCATTAATACTGCTGATTTATAAGAAATACTGTTTTCAGAGAATCATGGCCTTATTTGTCTGATTAGAAAGAATAGAACATACTGCACAAGAAGCCAAGGTCATAACTTGGGCTCACTAAGAGAGAATGTAGATGTTTAGGTTTTATGACTTTGGAGGGGTCTGACGCTATAAGAATGGGAGAAACGGTCAGACACTTTGAGATCGGGCGGACCCATCCTGTCCACATCTCCCGTCTGGACGTTTATAGTCAAAGTGTTTTATGGAATAAAGAGATTGTTGATTGAGCATTTTTATACACCGAGTGTTGTTCTTCCTTCAGCCCAAAGATCAAGAATTGGGAATTTAACAATGGTTAACAATCATGTATGTGTAGGCTAACACACAAAAAAGTCTAGGTCTGACCAACAGTCTCAGCTGTGGGCAAAAGGATGACAGTCAATAAAATTCTAAAAGATAATTTGATACAATCAAAAGATAAGATAAAACAGTCCAGTGTCCCATTTGCAGATCAGTAAAAACATACAGTCCCAAGACCAGAGCCCAGTTATGCCACAACGCAGTTGCACTCCACGTGTTGACTTCAACAGGGTTAGCAGTTGTCCTCTGAGACCCACCACCCTGAAAGTAGATAGCCAGTGGTCACTCTCAGCCTCTGCAACTCCACTGCCTTTAGGCTGTGGCATTTAATAGGCCCTGGCCTGCATAAGACAAAATAACACATTCACTATAGAATTCATAGCGCAAAACCCATCCAGCCCAAACATATCATCACATTACATACCTGCACAGAGAGGCAAAATTACACAGCAGTGTTTGTAGTGTGGGCTATAAGTAGACCAGTGTATCAGTGCAGTCAATTACACCTGCCTCTAATTAGTCCAACCCCATTACAGCCATTGGCTCACCAGAAATGTGACACAGATGTCATCCAGGGAAGGACGGATGTTGTTTTTGCTTTGTTGTGTTTTAATGTGAAGTGTGTTTATTTATTTTATATTGCATGTTTTGGTTATATTTTGTGCAGTGTTTTACTTATATTGATGTTTTTGGTTACACCGTCAACTTGTCCGGAAAGACTCCGTCCCTCCCTGATTATGAACCATATACACCTGCGAGGTTCCGGAGGCCAATAAGAGGGCCTACCAGACGACAACAGAGGCCTGAGGAGAGAGTAGCAGTGATGGCGGTCTAGAAGTGGCAGCTGACGGCCGCAGCGGCGGCGCCGCCGGAGTTGGCGTCAGTGCGGGACTGGTACAGCTTGGCGTGAAAGGAGGGAAAGCCAGCGACGCGGGGCGAGCGGTCGACTGCTGCAGCAACGGAAGCCCGGATTACGCGTCTGCGAAGAATTAGAGGCGGCGAGGCAGGCCAGTGCCATTTACCGGTCACAAGGAAGCGGCGGGCAGAGTGAGAGCTCTGCCCATCCGGGTAAGTCTTTTTGACTTGTCCCCTTTTAATGAACGATAGCTCCTAAAAGAGTAGTGACTGCTGCTGCCTTTCCTTTTTAGCGCATCGGGGCGCAGAACGCGGAGAGGAAGGCGAGGACGCCGCCGGGTTCCTCCCTGTATTGCTTCACCGGATTTGTTATTAGTGACTCGTATACCGTGGCGGACGCCACTGGACTTTTAACGTGTGTTTTATTGATTTTATTTGTTGTCCCCTGGCAGGGCTGTTTTAATCTATTTTATTATTTTTTTTACCTGTTTAATGTAATAATATCTTATCCTTACAGTTTTTAAATTTTGTGCATTCCCTTGGCTGCCCCACTGCTCTGTCCGTTTTTAGGAGGGTTTCTCTCTTTTTTAACATCTGTGCAAAGAAACACCTTCCCCTCCGTTACACAGACAACACAACACTCCCAACCCAGTGCAACTTCATATAATATATGGAGGTGAATTAATATAGACACATTAGTCACCATGTTACATATGCTTCATGATTACTTCTTCTCTTCACTGACATTGATTCAAAAAGTTCTGTGCGTTTTGGTTTTTTTTTTTTGTTTGTTTTTTTTTTTCTGGTTATTTGAGCACATTTTTCAGTCTGCTCAAATGGTTGATTCTGTTCATCTGGACTTTGCTTTTCAGTGTCAGAAAACGTTCCCTCACTCATCAAGTGGCCTTTTCAGTCTCCGCTGGCTGCAGGCTTCTCCAACCTTATATCAGTTACTTGCACAATGACTGAAACTAGCTCACTGAACAATATAGGTGTTGAGGTCAGTTCAATTGATCATTCATATGCATTTGTCCTGACCATTGATCAACAACCACTGATCAAAGACCATCTATGCAAACTTGATTTGACTGTAAATTGTCGTCCTAGGTGTTTATGTAATGGAGGCCCTATGGCAGACCCAGGGTATAATGATATTCTGGAGAGATGTGCTGCAGTAAAGTCTCTTGAAAATGTTCCCCTTCCAATATCACATCTGGCATCCGCAGTGCTGGACCGGTAATCTGGCATACGGTTCGTTTTCCTGGTGGACCGACGCATTGTTGGTCGTCTGCCAGGGTTGGGCTGGACTGGGACAACAAAAATAAATAAATAAAAAAATTTAAAAAAAGGGGGGGCAACAATTATTAAATAAAATAGCAGAATGCCGCAGCTGAGGGACGGGAGGAAAACGGCAGTCACTCTCCTCTTTTAATGACCGAAGCGCCTTTTAATCATTAGTTGGGCGAGACTTACCCCGGGAGGGCAGAGCTCCGATCTCTGCCCACTGCTGTCTTAGGCTCAAGCGCGTGTCAGGTATCTCGTCCCTCGCCCGGCATCCAGCGTACTTTTCCGCCCGTCCCTC
>NW_020327109.1:0-18675 GCF_001858045.2 Oreochromis niloticus
CTTGGAGAAGGAGGCTTCGGTGTTGTAACCAGGTGTCGCAATACAAAACAACCAAATTGTGGCTATTAAAGTCAACAAGAGCGACCCTGAATTCTGCAAACAGGCAAAACAGGAAATTTTCATCCTGGAGCAGCTGCAACGCTTGGATCAGACAGGTGCAACATTGTGAATGGAATGGCTATTTCCTCGATGGAGAGCGTATTTGCTTAATTTTGAACTCCTCGATCAAGCCTGTGGGACTACATGGGGGCTGGATAACCAGGGCCCAATAAGAACTCAGGCCAATTTGCATCAGATCGCAAATGCTCTGTTCACCTGGGTTCTGTGGAATAGTGCATGCTGACCTCAAACCTGCCACATAATGGTGTGAATCGCCATGAGTCTCCTCAAAGTCAAACTTATAGACTTTGGCCTCGCATGTAACACTTCTGCAGTGATTACTGGTGACGTGTGGGACGTTGGTTATGTGCACCCGAGTATGCTTGGCATCCATATGATGAAGCAATTGACATGTGGGCTCTGGGCTGGTAGCTTGGAGCTTGCTACAGGGGTGCTCTCTATCCTGGGGAAGACGTTATGATGTTTTGAAATTCATAATTGAAACTCAGGGTCAGCTACCAGATCATCTTTAGAGTCTGGCTTGTACACTGATTGCTATTTCATCGAAGATAACTACTACGAACAGCGCTGGACATTTAAGACAAAGAACAATTTCATACGAGACAAATTATCAATCCAAGGAAACTCGATATATAAAACTTAGCGTCTCGATGACCTCGAAAACTACTGAAGGTAAGGCGAGACTGAAATGGCCAACCATTATTTGCAGGCTAATCAAACAGATGTTGGCCTTGGATGCAATCAGCGCATAACACCCTCGGAGGTTCTGAAGCATCCCTTTTTCAACACTGGCCTCTCAAGGAGTGCCCCTGTACTGACATGAATAGCACAGGGGAGAAAACCTTGTGGTCTCTCAGCAGCTTCAAGCTGGAAGAGTCAAGGATCGCAAAATTCAACTGCAGTTTCCAAAACTCAGTTGAATATCCCAAAAAGGACATGTCAACACCTCAGCCAACCATCTTCCTCTGAAGATGATCTGAATATCTGAAGGGACATTTTGGGAGTCACCATGGTAGAGTCTTTCCTTGGAGAAGGAGGCTTCGGTGTTGTAACAGGTGTCGCAATACAAAAACAACCAATTGTGGCTATTAAAGTCAACAAGAGCGACCTGAAATTCTGCACAGGCAAAACAGGAAATTTTCATCCTGGAGCAGCTGCAACGCTTGGATCAGACAGGTGCAACATTGTTGAATGGAATGGCTATTTCTCGATGGAGAGCGTATTTGCTTAAATTTGAACTCCTCGATCAAAGCCTGTGGGACTACATAGGGGGCTGGAATAACCAGGGTCTCCAATAAGAGAACTCAGGCCAATTTGCATCAGATCGCAAATGTCTGTTCCACCTGGGTTCTGTGGGAATAGTGCATGCTGACCTCAAACCTGCAACATAATGGTTGTGAATCGCCATGAGTCTCCCATCAAAGTCAAACTTATAGACTTTGGCCTCGCATGTAACTTCTGCAGTGATTACTGGTGACCGTGTGGGGACGGTTGGTTATTGTGCACCGAGGTTATGCTTGCATCCATATGATGAAGCAATTGACATGTGGGCTCTGGGCTGGTAGCTGTGGAGCTTGCTACAGGGTGCTCTCTATCCTGGGGAAGACGATTATGATGTTTTGAATTCATAATTGAAACTCAGGGTCAGCTACCAGATCATCTTCTAGAGTCTGGCTTGTACACTGATTGCTATTTCATCGAAGATAACTACTACGAACAGCGCTGGACATTTAGACCAAAGAACAATTTCAATACGAGACAAATTATCAATCCAAGGAACTCGATATAAAACTTAAGGTCTCGATGACTCGAACAACTACTGAAGGTAAGGCGAGGACCTGAAAATGGCCAACCATTATTTGTCAGGCTAATCAAACAGATGTTGGCCTTGGATGCAAATCAGCGCATAACACCCTCGGAGGTTCTGAAGCATCCTTTTTCAACACTGGCCTCTCAAGGAGTGCCCCTGTACTGACATGAATAGCACAGGGGAGAAACCTTGTGGTCTCTCAGCAGCCTTCAAGCTGGAAGAGTCAAGGATCGCAAAAATTCAACTGCAGTTTCCAAACTCAGTTGAATATCCTCAAAAGGACATGTCAACACTCAGCCAACCCATCTTCTCTGAAGATGATCTTGAAATATCTGAAGGGACCATTTTGGGAGATCACCACATGGTAGAGTCTTTCCTTGGAGAAGGAGGCTTCGGTGTTGTAACCAGGTGTCGCAATACAAAAAACAACCAAATTGTGGCTATTAAAGTCAACAGAGCGACCCTGAATTCTGCAACAGGGCAAAACAGGAAATTTTCATCTGGAGCAGCTGCAACGCTTGGATCCAGACAGGTGCAACATGTTGAATGGAATGGCTATTTCTCGATGGAGAGCGTATTGCTTAAATTTGAACTCCTGATCAAAGCCTGTGGGACTACATAGGGGGCTGGAATAACCAGGGTCCCAATAGAGAACTCAGGCCAATTTTGCATCAGATCGCAAATGCTCTGTTCCACTGGGTTCTGTGGAATAGTGCATGCTGACCTCAAACCTGCCAACATGGTTGTGAATCGCATGAGTCTCCATCAAAGTCAAACTTATAGACTTTGGCCTCGCATGTAACGACTTCTGCAGTGATTACTGGTGACCGTGTGGGGTTGTTATTGTGCACCCGAGGTTATGCTTGGCATCCCATATGATGAGCAATTGACATGTGGGCTCTGGGGCTGGTAGCTGTGGGCTTGCTACAGGGGTGCCTCTCTATCCGGGGAAGACGATTATGATGTTTGAAATTCATAATTGAAACTCAGGGTCAGCTACCAGATCATCTTCTAGAGTCTGGCTTGTACACTGATTGCTATTCATCGAAGATAACTACTACGAACAGGCGGACATTTAAGACCAAGAACAATTTCAATACGAGACAATTATCAATCCAAGGAACTCGATATATAAAACTTAAGCGTCTCGATGACCTCGAACAACTACTGAAGGTAAGGCGAGGACCTGAAAATGGCAACCATTATTTGTCAGGCTAATCAAATGTTGGCTTGGATGCAAATCAGCGCATAACACCCTCGGAGGTTCTGAAGCATCCTTTTTCACACTGGCCTCTCAAGGAGTGCCCCCTGTACTGACATGAATAGCACAGGGGAGAAAACCTTGTGGTCTCAGCAGCCTTCAAGCTGGAAGAGTCAAGGATCGCAAAAATTCAACTGCAGTTTCCAAACTCAGTTGAATATCCTCAAAAAGGACATGTCAACCTCAGCCAACCCATCTTCTCTGAAGATGATCTTGAATATCTGAAGGACATTTTGGGAGATCACACATGGTAGAGTCTTCCTTGGAGAAGGAGCTCGGTGTTGTAACAGGTGTCGCAATACAAAAACAACCAATTGTGGCTATTAAAGTCAACAAGAGCGACCCTGAAATTCTGCAACAGCAAAACAGGAAATTTCATCCTGGAGCAGCTGCAACGCTTGGATCCAGACAGGTGCAACATTGTTGAATGGAATGGCTATTTCCTCGATGGAGAGCGTATTTGCTTAAATTTTGAACTCCTCGATCAAGCCTGTGGGACTACATAGGGGGCTGGAATAACCAGGGTCTCCCAATAAGAGAACTCAGGCCAATTTTGCATCAGATCGCAAATGCTCTGTTCCACCTGGGTTCTGTGGGAATAGTGCATGCTGACCTCAAACCTGCCAACATAATGGTTGTGAATCGCCATGAGTCTCCATCAAAGTCAAACTTATAGACTTTGGCCGCATGTAATTCTGCAGTGATTACTGGTGACCGTGTGGGACGGTTGGTTATTGTGCACCCGAGGTTATGCTTGGCATCCATGATGAAGCAATTGACATGTGGGCTCTGGGGCTGGTAGCTGTGGAGCTTGCTACAGGGGTGCCTCTCTATCCTGGGGAAGACGATTATGATGTTTTGAAATTCATAATTGAAACTCAGGGTCAGCTACCAGATCATCTTCTAGAGTCTGGCTTGTACACTGATTGCTATTTCATCGAAGATAACTACTACGAACAGCGCGGGACATTTAAGACCAAAGAACAATTTCAATACGAGACAAATTATCAATCCAAGGAAACTCGATATATAAAACTTAAGGTCTCGATGACCTCGAACAACTACTGAAGGTAAGGCGAGGACCTGAAAATGGCCAACCATTATTGTCAGGCTAATCAAACAGATGTTGGCCTTGGATGCAAATCAGCGCATAACACCTCGGAGGTTCTGAAGCATCCCTTTTTCAACACTGGCCTCTCAAGGAGTGCCCCCTGTACTGACATGAATAGCACAGGGGAGAAAACCTTGTGGTCTCAGCAGCCTTCAAGCTGGAAGAGTCAAGGATCGCAAAATTCAACTGCAGTTTCCAAACTCAGTTGAATATCCTCAAAAAGGACATGTCAACACCTCAGCCAACCCATTCTCTGAAGATGATCTTGAATATCTGAAGGGACCATTTTGGGAGATCACCATGGTAGAGTCTTTCCTTGGAGAAGGAGGCTTCGGTGTTGTAACCAGGTGTCGCAATACAAAAACAACCAAATTGTGGCTATTAAAGTCAACAAGAGCGACCCTGAAATTCTGCAACAGGCAAAACAGGAAATTTTCATCCTGGAGCAGCTGCAACGCTTGGATCCAGACAGGTGCAACATTGTTGAATGGAATGGCTATTTCCTCGATGGAGAGCGTATTTGCTTAAATTTTGAACTCCTCGATCAAGCCTGTGGGACTACATAGGGGGCTGGAATAACCAGGGTCTCCAATAAGAGAACTCAGGCCAATTTTGCATCAGATCGCAAATGCTCTGTTCCACCTGGGTTCTGTGGGAATAGTGCATGCTGACCTCAAACCTGCCAACATAATGGTTGTGAATCGCCATGAGTCTCCATCAAAGTCAAACTTATAGACTTTGGCCTCGCATGTAAGACTTCTGCAGTGATTACTGGTGACCGTGTGGGACGGTTGGTTATTGTGCACCCGAGGTTATGCTTGGCATCCCATATGATGAAGCAATTGACATGTGGGCTCTGGGGCTGGTAGCTGTGGAGCTTGCTACAGGGGTGCCTCTCTATCCTGGGGAAGACGATTATGATGTTTTGAAATTCATAATTGAAACTCAGGGTCAGCTACCAGATCATCTTCTAGAGTCTGGCTTGTACACTGATTGCTATTTCATCGAAGATAACTACTACGAACAGCGCTGGACATTTAAGACCAAAGAACAATTTCAATACGAGACAAATTATCAATCCAAGGAAACTCGATATATAAAACTTAAGCGTCGATGACCTCGAACAACTACTGAAGGTAAGGCGAGGACCTGAAAATGGCCAACCATTATTTGTCAGGCTAATCAAACAGATGTTGGCCTTGGATGCAAATCAGCGCATAACACCCTCGGAGGTTCTGAAGCATCCCTTTTTCAACACTGGCCTCTCAAGGAGTGCCCCTGTACTGACATGAATAGCACAGGGGGAGAAAACCTTGTGGTCTCTCAGCAGCCTTCAAGCTGGAAGAGTCAAGGATCGCAAAAATTCAACTGCAGTTTCCAAAACTCAGTTGAATATCCTCAAAAGGACATGTCAACACCTCAGCCAACCCATCTTCCTCTGAAGATGATCTTGAAATATCTGAAGGGACCATTTGGGAGATCACCACATGGTAGAGTCTTTCCTTGGAGAAGGAGGCTTCGGTGTTGTAACCAGGTGTCGCAATACAAAAACAACCAAATTGTGGCTATTAAAGTCAACAAGAGCGACCCTGAAATTCTGCAACAGGCAAAACAGGAAATTTTCATCCTGGAGCAGCTGCAACGCTTGGATCCAGACAGGTGCAACATTGTTGAATGGAATGGCTATTTCCTCGATGGAGAGCGTATTTGCTTAAATTTTGAACTCCTCGATCAAAGCCTGTGGACTACATAGGGGGCTGGAATAACCAGGGTCTCCCAATAAGAGAACTCAGGCCAATTTTGCATCAGATCGCAAATGCTCTGTTCCACCTGGGTTCTGTGGGAATAGTGCATGCTGACCTCAAACCTGCCAACATAATGGTTGTGAATCGCCATGAGTCTCCCATCAAAGTCAAACTTATAGACTTTGGCCTCGCATGTAACTTCTGCAGTGATTACTGGTGACCGTGTGGGACGGTTGGTTATTGTGCACCCGAGGTTATGCTTGGCATCCATATGATGAAGCAATTGACATGTGGGCTCTGGGGCTGGTAGCTGTGGAGCTTGCTACAGGGGTGCCTCTCTATCCTGGGAAGACGATTATGATGTTTTGAAATTCATAATTGAAACTCAGGGTCAGCTACCAGATCATCTTCTAGAGTCTGGCTTGTACACTGATTGCTATTTCATCGAAGATAACTACTACGAACAGCGCTGGACATTTAAGACCAAAGAACAATTTCAATACGAGACAAATTATCAATCCAAGGAAACTCGATATATAAAACTTAAGCGTCTCGATGACCTCGAACAACTACTGAAGGTAAGGCGAGGACCTGAAAATGGCCAACCATTATTTGTCAGGCTAATCAAACAGATGTTGGCCTTGGATGCAAATCAGCGCATAACACCCTCGGAGGTTCTGAAGCATCCCTTTTTCAACACTGGCCTCTCAAGGAGTGCCCCCTGTACTGACATGAATAGCACAGGGGGAGAAAACCTTGTGGTCTCTCAGCAGCCTTCAAGCTGGAAGTCAAGGATCGCAAAAATTCAACTGCAGTTTCCAAAACTCAGTTGAATATCCTCAAAAAGGACATGTCAACACCTCAGCCAACCCATCTTCCTCTGAAGATGATCTTGAATATCTGAAGGGACCATTTTGGGAGATCACCACATGGTAGAGTCTTTCCTTGGAGAAGGAGGCTTCGGTGTTGTAACCAGGTGTCGCAATACAAAAAACAACCAAATTGTGGCTATTAAAGTCAACAAGAGCGACCCTGAAATTCTGCAACAGGCAAAACAGGAAATTTTCATCCTGGAGCAGCTGCAACGCTTGGATCCAGACAGGTGCAACATTGTTGAATGGAATGGCTATTTCCTCGATGGAGAGCGTATTTGCTTAAATTTTGAACTCCTCGATCAAAGCCTGTGGGACTACATAGGGGCTGGAATAACCAGGGTCTCCCAATAAGAGAACTCAGGCCAATTTTGCATCAGATCGCAAATGCTCTGTTCCACCTGGGTTCTGTGGGAATAGTGCATGCTGACCTCAAACCTGCCAACATAATGGTTGTGAATCGCCATGAGTCTCCCATCAAAGTCAAACTTATAGACTTTGGCCTCGCATGTAACACTTCTGCAGTGATTACTGGTGACCGTGTGGGGACGGTTGGTTATTGTGCACCCGAGGTTATGCTTGGCATCCATATGATGAAGCAATTGACATGTGGGCTCTGGGGCTGGTAGCTGTGGAGCTTGCTACAGGGGTGCCTCTCTATCCTGGGAAGACGATTATGATGTTTTGAAATTCATAATTGAAACTCAGGGTCAGCTACCAGATCATCTTCTAGAGTCTGGCTTGTACACTGATTGCTATTTCATCGAAGATAACTACTACGAACAGCGCTGGACATTTAAGACCAAAGAACAATTTCAATACGAGACAAATTATCAATCCAAGGAAACTCGATATATAAAACTTAAGCGTCTCGATGACCTCGAACAACTACTGAAGGTAAGGCGAGGACCTGAAAATGGCCAACCATTATTTGTCAGGCTAATCAAACAGATGTTGGCCTTGGATGCAAATCAGCGCATAACACCCTCGGAGGTTCTGAAGCATCCCTTTTTCAACACTGGCCTCTCAAGGAGTGCCCCTGTACTGACATGAATAGCACAGGGGGAGAAAACCTTGTGGTCTCTCAGCAGCCTTCAAGCTGGAAGTCAAGGATCGCAAAAATTCAACTGCAGTTTCCAAAACTCAGTTGAATATCCTCAAAAAGGACATGTCAACACCTCAGCCAACCCATCTTCCTCTGAAGATGATCTTGAAATATCTGAAGGGACCATTTTGGGAGATCACCACATGGTAGAGTCTTTCCTTGGAGAAGGAGGCTTCGGTGTTGTAACCAGGTGTCGCAATACAAAAACAACCAAATTGTGGCTATTAAAGTCAACAAGAGCGACCCTGAAATTCTGCAACAGGCAAAACAGGAAATTTTCATCCTGGAGCAGCTGCAACGCTTGGATCCAGACAGGTGCAACATTGTTGAATGGAATGGCTATTTCCTCGATGGAGAGCGTATTTGCTTAAATTTTGAACTCCTCGATCAAAGCCTGTGGGACTACATAGGGGCTGGAATAACCAGGGTCTCCCAATAAGAGAACTCAGGCCAATTTTGCATCAGATCGCAAATGCTCTGTTCCACCTGGGTTCTGTGGGAATAGTGCATGCTGACCTCAAACCTGCCAACATAATGGTTGTGAATCGCCATGAGTCTCCCATCAAAGTCAAACTTATAGACTTTGGCCTCGCATGTAACACTTCTGCAGTGATTACTGGTGACCGTGTGGGGACGGTTGGTTATTGTGCACCCGAGGTTATGCTTGGCATCCATATGATGAAGCAATTGACATGTGGGCTCTGGGGCTGGTAGCTGTGGAGCTTGCTACAGGGGTGCCTCTCTATCCTGGGGAAGACGATTATGATGTTTGAAATTCATAATTGAAACTCAGGGTCAGCTACCAGATCATCTTCTAGAGTCTGGCTTGTACACTGATTGCTATTTCATCGAAGATAACTACTACGAACAGCGCTGGACATTTAAGACCAAAGAACAATTTCAATACGAGACAAATTATCAATCCAAGGAAACTCGATATATAAAACTTAAGCGTCTCGATGACCTCGAACAACTACTGAAGGTAAGGCGAGGACCTGAAAATGGCCAACCATTATTTGTCAGGCTAATCAAACAGATGTTGGCCTTGGATGCAAATCAGCGCATAACACCCTCGGAGGTTCTGAAGCATCCCTTTTTCAACACTGGCCTCTCAAGGAGTGCCCCCTGTACTGACATGAATAGCACAGGGGGAGAAAACCTTGTGGTCTCTCAGCAGCCTTCAAGCTGGAAAGTCAAGGATCGCAAAAATTCAACTGCAGTTTCCAAAACTCAGTTGAATATCCTCAAAAAGGACATGTCAACACCTCAGCCAACCCATCTTCCTCTGAAGATGATCTTGAATATCTGAAGGGACCATTTGGGAGATCACACATGGTAGAGTCTTTTCCTTGGAGAAGGAGGCTTCGGTGTTGTAACCAGTGTCGCAATACAAAAAACAACCAAATTGTGGCTATTAAAGTCAACAAGAGCGACCCTGAAATTCTGCAACAGGCAAAACAGGAATTTTCATCCTGGAGCAGCTGCAACGCTTGGATCCAGACAGGTGCACATTGTTGAATGGAATGGCTATTTCCTCGATGGAGAGCGTATTTGCTTAAATTTTGAACTCCTCGATCAAGCCTGTGGGACTACATAGGGGGCTGGAATAACCAGGGTCTCCAATAAGAGAACTCAGGCCAATTTTGCATCAGATCGCAAATGCTCTGTTCCACCTGGGTTCTGTGGAATAGTGCATGCTGACCTCAAACCTGCCAACATAATGGTTGTGAATCGCCATGAGTCTCCCATCAAAGTCAAACTTATAGACTTTGGCCTCGCATGTAAGACTTCTGCAGTGATTATGGTGACCGTGTGGGGACGGTTGGTTATTGTGCACCGAGGTTATGCTTGGCATCCATGTGATGAAGCAATTGACATGTGGGCTCTGGGGCTGGTAGCTGTGGAGCTTGCTACAGGGGTGCCTCTCTATCCTGGGAAGACGATTATGATGTTTTGAAATTCATAATTGAAACTCAGGGTCAGCTACCAGATCATCTTCTAGAGTCTGGCTTGTACACTGATTGCTATTCATCGAAGATAACTACTACGAACAGCGCTGGACATTTAAGACAAAGAACAATTTCATACGAGACAAATTATCAATCCAAGGAAACTCGATATATAAAACTTAAGGGTCTCGATGACCTCGAACAACTACTGAAGGTAAGGCGAGGACCTGAAAATGGCCAACCATTATTTGTCAGGCTAATCAAACAGATGTTGGCCTTGGATGCAAATCAGCGCATAACACCCTCGGAGGTTCTGAAGCATCCCTTTTTCAACACTGGCCTCTCAAGGGAGTGCCCCTGTACTGACATGAATAGCACAGGGGGAGAAAACCTTGTGGTCTCTCAGCAGCCTTCAAGCTGGAAGAGTCAAGGATCGCAAAAATTCAACTGCAGTTTCCAAACTCAGTGAATATCCTCAAAAAGGACATGTCAACACCTCAGCCAACCCATCTTCCTCTGAAGATGATCTTGAAATATCTGAAGGACCATTTTGGGAGATCACCACATGGTAGAGTCTTTCCTTGGAGAAGGAGGCTTCGGTGTTGTAACCAGGTGTCGCAATACAAAAACAACCAAATTGTGGCTATTAAAGTCAACAAGAGCGACCCTGAAATTCTGCAACAGGCAAAACAGGAAATTTTCATCCTGGAGCAGCTGCAACGCTTGGATCCAGACAGGTGCAACATTGTTGAATGGAATGGCTATTTCCTCGATGGAGAGCGTATTTGCTTAAATTTTGAACTCCTCGATCAAGCCTGTGGACTACATAGGGGGCTGGAATAACCAGGGTCTCCCAATAAGAGAACTCAGGCCAATTTTGCATCAGATCGCAAATGCTCTGTTCCACCTGGGTTCTGTGGGAATAGTGCATGCTGACCTCAAACCTGCCAACATAATGGTTGTGAATCGCCATGAGTCTCCATCAAGTCAAACTTATAGACTTTGGCCTCGCATGTAAGACTTCTGCAGTGATTACTGGTGACCGTGTGGGGACGTTGGTTATTGTGCACCCGAGGTTATGCTTGGCATCCCATGTGATGAAGCAATTGACATGTGGGCTCTGGGGCTGGTAGCTGTGGAGCTTGCTACAGGGGTGCTCTCTATCCTGGGGAAGACGATTATGATGTTTTGAATTCATAATTGAAACTCAGGGTCAGCTACCAGATCATCTTCTAGAGTCTGGCTTGTACACTGATTGCTATTTCATCGAAGATAATACTACGAACAGCGCGGACATTAAGACCAAGAACAATTTCAATACGAGACAAATTATCAATCCAAGGAAACTCGATATATAAAACTTAAGGGTCTCGATGACCTCGAACAACTACTGAAGGTAAGGCGAGGACCTGAAAATGGCCAACCATTATTTGTCAGGCTAATCAAACAGATGTTGGCCTTGGATGCAAATCAGCGCATAACACCCTCGGAGGTTCTGAAGCATCCCTTTTTCACACTGGCTCTCAGGGAGTGCCCCTGTACTGACATGAATAGCACAGGGGGAGAAACCTTGTGGTCTCTCAGCAGCCTTCAAGCTGGAAGAGTCAAGGATCGCAAAAATTCAACTGCAGTTTCCAAAACTCAGTTGAATATCCTCAAAAAGGACATGTCAACACCTCAGCCAACCCATCTTCCTCTGAAGATGATCTTGAATATCTGAAGGGACCATTTTGGGAGATCACCACATGGTAGAGTCTTTCCTTGGAGAAGGAGGCTTCGGTGTTGTAACCAGGTGTCGCAATACAAAAAACAACCAAATTGTGGCTATTAAAGTCAACAAGAGCGACCCTGAAATTCTGCAACAGGCAAAACAGGAAATTTTCATCCTGGAGCAGCTGCAACGCTTGGATCCAGACAGGTGCAACATTGTTGAATGAATGGCTATTTCCTCGATGGAGAGCGTATTTGCTTAAATTTTGAACTCCTCGATCAAAGCCTGTGGGACTACATAGGGGGCTGGAATAACCAGGGTCTCCCAATAAGAGAACTCAGGCCAATTTTGCATCAGATCGCAAATGCTCTGTTCCACCTGGGTTCTGTGGGAATAGTGCATGCTGACCTCAAACCTGCCAACATAATGGTTGTGAATCGCCATGAGTCTCCCATCAAGTCAAACTTATAGACTTTGGCCTCGCATGTAAACTTCTGCAGTGATTACTGGTGACCGTGTGGGGACGGTTGGTTATTGTGCACCCGAGGTTATGCTTGGCATCCCATATGATGAAGCAATTGACATGTGGGCTCTGGGGCTGGTAGCTGTGGAGCTTGCTACAGGGGTGCCTCTCTATCCTGGGGAAGACGATTATGATGTTTTGAAATTCATAATTGAAACTCAGGGTCAGCTACCAGATCATCTTCTAGAGTCTGGCTTGTACACTGATTGCTATTTCATCGAAGATAACTACTACGAACAGCGCGGGACATTTAAGACCAAAGAACAATTTCAATACGAGACAAATTATCAATCCAAGGAAACTCGATATATAAAACTTAAGGGTCTCGATGACCTCGAACAACTACTGAAGGTAAGGCGAGGACCTGAAAATGGCCAACCATTATTTGTCAGGCTAATCAAACAGATGTTGGCCTTGGATGCAAATCAGCGCATAACACCCTCGGAGGTTCTGAAGCATCCCTTTTTCAACACTGGCCTCTCAGGAGTGCCCCCTGTACTGACATGAATAGCACAGGGGGAGAAAACCTTGTGGTCTCTCAGCAGCCTTCAAGCTGGAAGAGTCAAGGATCGCAAAAATTCAACTGCAGTTTCCAAACTCAGTTGAATATCCTCAAAAAGGACATGTCAACACCTCAGCCAACCCATCTTCCTCTGAAGATGATCTTGAAATTCTGAAGAGAACATTTTGGGAGATCACCACATGGTAGAGTCTTTCCTTGGAGAAGGAGGCTTCGGTGTTGTAACCAGGTGTCGCAATACAAAAAACAACCAAATTGTGGCTATTAAAGTCAACAAGAGCGACCCTGAAATTCTGCAACAGGCAAAACAGGAATTTTCATCCTGGAGCAGCTGCAACGCTTGGATCCAGACAGGTGCAACATTGTTGAATGGAATGGCTATTTCCTCGATGGAGAGCGTATTTGCTTAAATTTTGAACTCCTCGATCAAAGCCTGTGGGACTACATAGGGGGCTGGAATAACCAGGGTCTCCCAATAAGAGAACTCAGGCCAATTTTGCATCAGATCGCAAATGCTCTGTTCCACCTGGGTTCTGTGGAATAGTGCATGCTGACCTCAAACCTGCCAACATAATGGTTGTGAATCGCCATGAGTCTCCCATCAAAGTCAAACTTATAGACTTTGGCCTCGCATGTAAGCTTCTGCAGTGATTACTGGTGACGTGTGGGGACGGTTGGTTATTGTGCACCCGAGGTTATGCTTGGCATCCCATTGATGAAGCAATTGACATGTGGGCTCTGGGCTGGTAGCTGTGGAGCTTGCTACAGGGGTGCCTCTCTATCCTGGGGAAGACGATTATGATGTTTTGAAATTCATAATTGAAACTCAGGGTCAGCTACCAGATCATCTTCTAGAGTCTGGCTTGTACACTGATTGCTATTTCATCGAAGATAACTACTACGAACAGCGCGGGACATTTAAGACCAAAGAACAATTCAATACGAGACAAATTATCAATCCAAGGAAACTCGATATATAAAACTTAAGGGTCTCGATGACCTCGAACAACTACTGAAGGTAAGGCGAGGACCTGAAAATGGCCAACCATTATTTGTCAGGCTAATCAAACAGATGTTGGCCTTGGATGCAAATCAGCGCATAACACCCTCGGAGGTTCTGAAGCATCCCTTTTTCAACACTGGCCTCTCAAGGAGTGCCCCCTGTACTGACATGAATAGCACAGGGGAGAAAACCTTGTGGTCTCTCAGCAGCCTTCAAGCTGGAAGAGTCAAGGATCGCAAAAATTCAACTGCAGTTTCCAAACTCAGTTGAATATCCTCAAAAAGGACATGTCAACACCTCAGCCAACCCATCTTCCTCTGAAGATGATCTTGAAATATCTGAAGGGACCATTTTGGGAGATCACCACATGGTAGAGTCTTTCCTTGGAGAAGGAGGCTTCGGTGTTGTAACCAGGTGTCGCAATACAAAAAACAACCAAATTGTGGCTATTAAAGTCAACAAGAGCGACCCTGAAATTCTGCAACAGGCAAAACAGGAAATTTTCATCCTGGAGCAGCTGCAACGCTTGGATCCAGACAGGTGCAACATTGTTGAATGGAATGGCTATTTCCTCGATGGAGAGCGTATTTGCTTAAATTTTGAACTCCTCGATCAAAGCCTGTGGGACTACATAGGGGGCTGGAATAACCAGGGTCTCCCAATAAGAGAACTCAGGCCAATTTTGCATCAGATCGCAAATGCTCTGTTCCACCTGGGTTCTGTGGGAATAGTGCATGCTGACCTCAAACCTGCCAACATAATGGTTGTGAATCGCCATGAGTCTCCCATCAAAGTCAAACTTATAGACTTTGGCCTCGCATGTAACACTTCTGCAGTGATTACTGGTGACCGTGTGGGGACGGTTGGTTATTGTGCACCCGAGGTTATGCTTGGCATCCATATGATGAAGCAATTGACATGTGGGCTCTGGGGCTGGTAGCTGTGGAGCTTGCTACAGGGGTGCCTCTCTATCCTGGGGAAGACGATTATGATGTTTTGAAATTCATAATTGAAACTCAGGGTCAGCTACCAGATCATCTTCTAGAGTCTGGCTTGTACACTGATTGCTATTTCATCGAAGATAACTACTACGAACAGCGCTGGACATTTAAGACCAAAGAACAATTTCAATACGAGACAAATTATCAATCCAAGGAAACTCGATATATAAAACTTAAGCGTCTCGATGACCTCGAACAACTACTGAAGGTAAGGCGAGGACCTGAAAATGGCCAACCATTATTTGTCAGGCTAATCAAACAGATGTTGGCCTTGGATGCAAATCAGCGCATAACACCCTCGGAGGTTCTGAAGCATCCCTTTTTCAACACTGGCCTCTCAAGGAGTGCCCCCTGTACTGACATGAATAGCACAGGGGGAGAAAACCTTGTGGTCTCTCAGCAGCCTTCAAGCTGGAAGAGTCAAGGATCGCAAAAATTCAACTGCAGTTTCCAAAACTCAGTTGAATATCCTCAAAAAGGACATGTCAACACCTCAGCCAACCCATCTTCCTCTGAAGATGATCTTGAAATATCTGAAGGGACCATTTTGGGAGATCACCACATGGTAGAGTCTTTCCTTGGAGAAGGAGGCTTCGGTGTTGTAACCAGGTGTCGCAATACAAAAAACAACCAAATTGTGGCTATTAAAGTCAACAAGAGCGACCCTGAAATTCTGCAACAGGCAAAACAGGAAATTTTCATCCTGGAGCAGCTGCAACGCTTGGATCCAGACAGGTGCAACATTGTTGAATGGAATGGCTATTTCCTCGATGGAGAGCGTATTTGCTTAAATTTTGAACTCCTCGATCAAAGCCTGTGGGACTACATAGGGGGCTGGAATAACCAGGGTCTCCCAATAAGAGAACTCAGGCCAATTTTGCATCAGATCGCAAATGCTCTGTTCCACCTGGGTTCTGTGGGAATAGTGCATGCTGACCTCAAACCTGCCAACATAATGGTTGTGAATCGCCATGAGTCTCCCATCAAAGTCAAACTTATAGACTTTGGCCTCGCATGTAACTTCTGCAGTGATTACTGGTGACCGTGTGGGGACGGTTGGTTATTGTGCACCCGAGGTTATGCTTGGCATCCATATGATGAAGCAATTGACATGTGGGCTCTGGGGCTGGTAGCTGTGGAGCTTGCTACAGGGGTGCCTCTCTATCCTGGGGAAGACGATTATGATGTTTTGAAATTCATAATTGAAACTCAGGGTCAGCTACCAGATCATCTTCTAGAGTCTGGCTTGTACACTGATTGCTATTTCATCGAAGATAACTACTACGAACAGCGCTGGACATTTAAGACCAAAGAACAATTTCAATACGAGACAAATTATCAATCCAAGGAAACTCGATATATAAAACTTAAGCGTCTCGATGACCTCGAACAACTACTGAAGGTAAGGCGAGGACCTGAAAATGGCCAACCATTATTTGTCAGGCTAATCAAACAGATGTTGGCCTTGGATGCAAATCAGCGCATAACACCCTCGGAGGTTCTGAAGCATCCCTTTTTCAACACTGGCCTCTCAAGGAGTGCCCCTGTACTGACATGAATAGCACAGGGGAGAAAACCTTGTGGTCTCTCAGCAGCCTTCAAGCTGGAAGAGTCAAGGATCGCAAAATTCAACTGCAGTTTCCAAACTCAGTTGAATATCCTCAAAAAGGACATGTCAACACCTCAGCCAACCCATCTTCCTCTGAAGATGATCTTGAAATATCTGAAGGGACCATTTTGGGAGATCACCACATGGTAGAGTCTTTCCTTGGAGAAGGAGGCTTCGGTGTTGTAACCAGGTGTCGCAATACAAAAAACAACCAAATTGTGGCTATTAAAGTCAACAAGAGCGACCCTGAAATTCTGCAACAGGCAAAACAGGAAATTTTCATCCTGGAGCAGCTGCAACGCTTGGATCCAGACAGGTGCAACATTGTTGAATGGAATGGCTATTTCCTCGATGGAGAGCGTATTTGCTTAAATTTTGAACTCCTCGATCAAAGCCTGTGGGACTACATAGGGGCTGGAATAACCAGGGTCTCCCAATAAGAGAACTCAGGCCAATTTTGCATCAGATCGCAAATGCTCTGTTCCACCTGGGTTCTGTGGGAATAGTGCATGCTGACCTCAAACCTGCCAACATAATGGTTGTGAATCGCCATGAGTCTCCATCAAAGTCAAACTTATAGACTTTGGCCTCGCATGTAAGACTTCTGCAGTGATTACTGGTGACCGTGTGGGGACGGTTGGTTATTGTGCACCCGAGGTTATGCTTGGCATCCATATGATGAAGCAATTGACATGTGGGCTCTGGGGCTGGTAGCTGTGGAGCTTGCTACAGGGGTGCCTCTCTATCCTGGGGAAGACGATTATGATGTTTTGAAATTCATAATTGAAACTCAGGGTCAGCTACCAGATCATCTTCTAGAGTCTGGCTTGTACACTGATTGCTATTTCATCGAAGATAACTACTACGAACAGCGCTGGACATTTAAGACCAAAGAACAATTTCAATACGAGACAAATTATCAATCCAAGGAAACTCGATATATAAAACTTAAGCGTCTCGATGACCTCGAACAACTACTGAAGGTAAGGCGAGGACCTGAAAATGGCCAACCATTATTTGTCAGGCTAATCAAACAGATGTTGGCCTTGGATGCAAATCAGCGCATAACACCCTCGGAGGTTCTGAAGCATCCCTTTTTCAACACTGGCCTCTCAAGGAGTGCCCCCTGTACTGACATGAATAGCACAGGGGGAGAAAACCTTGTGGTCTCTCAGCAGCCTTCAAGCTGGAAGAGTCAAGGATCGCAAAAATTCAACTGCAGTTTCCAAACTCAGTTGAATATCCTCAAAAGGACATGTCAACACCTCAGCCAACCCATCTTCCTCTGAAGATGATCTTGAATATCTGAAGGGACCATTTTGGGAGATCACCACATGTAGAGTCTTTCCTTGGAGAAGGAGGCTTCGGTGTTGTAACCAGGTGTCGCAATACAAAAAACAACCAAATTGTGGCTATTAAAGTCAACAAGAGCGACCCTGAAATTCTGCAACAGGCAAAACAGGAAATTTTCATCCTGGAGCAGCTGCAACGCTTGGATCCAGACAGGTGCAACATTGTTGAATGGAATGGCTATTTCCTCGATGGAGAGCGTATTTGCTTAAATTTTGAACTCCTCGATCAAAGCCTGTGGGACTACATAGGGGGCTGGAATAACCAGGGTCTCCCAATAAGAGAACTCAGGCCAATTTTGCATCAGATCGCAAATGCTCTGTTCCACCTGGGTTCTGTGGGAATAGTGCATGCTGACCTCAAACCTGCCAACATAATGGTTGTGAATCGCCATGAGTCTCCATCAAAGTCAAACTTATAGACTTTGGCCTCGCATGTAACACTTCTGCAGTGATTACTGGTGACCGTGGGGACGGTTGGTTATTGTGCACCCGGTTATGCTTGGCATCCATATGATGAAGCAATTGACATGTGGGCTCTGGGGCTGGTAGCTGTGGAGCTTGCTACAGGGTGCCTCTCTATCCTGGGGAAGACGATTATGATGTTTTGAAATTCATAATTGAAACTCAGGGTCAGCTACCAGATCATCTTCTAGAGTCTGGCTTGTACACTGATTGCTATTTCATCGAAGATAACTACTACGAACAGCGCTGGACATTTAAGACCAAAGAACAATTTCAATACGAGACAAATTATCAATCCAAGGAAACTCGATATATAAACTTAAGCGTCTCGATGACCTCGAACAACTACTGAAGGTAAGGCGAGGACCTGAAAATGGCCAACCATTATTTGTCAGGCTAATCAAACAGATGTTGGCCTTGGATGCAAATCAGCGCATAACACCCTCGGAGGTTCTGAAGCATCCCTTTTTCAACACTGGCCTCTCAAGGAGTGCCCCTGTACTGACATGAATAGCACAGGG